>NW_021836918.1:20000-22363 GCF_006345805.1 Octopus sinensis | reverse complement strand
TTTTCGGATGTATAGGCTTTACCAAAACGAACAACGACCTCTCTTTCAATTCTAATATTTAAGCGTTCCGTAGAGCTGCTGAAGCAGTAAAAGGAAGTGACAACTTTAACTGGATTATCATCTATTTTTGTTCTGACAGGTTTTGTCAATGACAGATTTCTGCTAGGATGAAGAACAAGTGCATTTTTTGTGATTCAGTAATATTTAATTCTTGCTTGTTTTGAAAACCTGTTTAAAAAAATCTTCTATTCTTTCGAGATAAAGAAAGAAGAGCTCAAAGTCACTTGTGAAAGAAAGAGTTGCTCATTAAATGAAGCCTAAGTTTAATAGAAGTATCGAACAGCAGTGCAAAGAACAAACATTCTCTTGAGTGAAACTACGCTTTGCACATGCTCTGTCATCAGATATTAAAAAAAGCGTAGGAGTAGCTGTGTGGTAAGTAGCTTGCTTACCAACCACATGGTTCCGGGTTCAGTACCACTGCGTGGCATCTTGGGCAAGTGTCTTCTGCTATAGCCCCGGGCCAACCAATGCCTTGTGAGTGGATTTGGTAGACGGAAACTGAAAGAAGCCTGTTGTATATATGTGTATATATATATATATGTATGTGTGTGTATATGTTTGTGTGTCTGTATTTGTCCCCACAATATCGCTTGACAACTGATGCTGGTGTGTTTACGTCCCCGTAACTTAGCGGTTCGGCAAAAGAGACCGATAGAATAAGTACTAGGCTTACAGAGAATAAGTCCTGGGGTCGATTTGCTCGACTAAAAAGGTGGTGCTCCTGCATGGCCACAGTCAAATGACTGAAACAAGTAATAGAGTAAAAGAGTAAAAGAGATATGTAGGACTGGAAAGAAAACTGCTCCCATTTTCTTGGCAGTATGTAATAGGTTTACAGCTATTCAAATATTAACAGTTTAGATCTTAATTATAAATAAATAGGAAACCATTATTCTATGCTAATTTAGTTAATTGTAAGATAGAAATTTAAATGTAATAAAATGTTTTAAAAGAAATTTAAATTGCTTATGAGATAATTGCGAACCTACATTTGGACCACCCTGCATGTAATGTATAGATGTTTATATGTATGCATGCCTTTATGCTTGCGTTTATGCCATAGTTCTAATTATTTAAATTCTTCCTGTAGAGAAGGAGCCAGTTTTTAACAAAACAAAATTTCCATTCCTAGAATGTGGATAACACTAATAGTAAGCGTTCCAAGATTATATATACATGGGTATATACATAGTGAGAATTTACAAACAAACAAAAGACGAAGACGAGTGTGTAAGCAACAAACAAATGTATTAGTTTAACGCTCGGGAAGTGAGAAAGTCTTTTACGTTTCGAGCCTACGCTCTTCGACAGAAAGGAACACAAAAATAAACAGGGAGAGAAAATAAAAAAAGGTTAAGTGGCTACGATCTACATGGTGAATGCCGACAGAGGGATCACACAGACGAGAGGTAGGAAGGGTATATATAATATATATATATATATATATATATATATATATATATATATATATATCAATATATATTAATATATTATATCTCTTGTTTTTTTCTGGGTACCTTCCTGTAGAAGAGCGTAGGCTCGAAACGTAAAAGACTTTTTCTATTCTGAGCTTATACTATACAATCTGTTTGCTTTGTACACCACCTGTCTTCGTCCTTTGTTTTTTTCCGTAAACTTTCCCTATATTATATATATATATATAATATGTATATATATATATATATATTTGTGTGTTTGGTATTTAATAATTCGCTTAGGCATTGCGAGACTATAACTTTGCGTAGAACTCAATATACTCACGTTTCAGAACGAAGCATAAGTCGAGTGCGGAGCAGTGATAAGAAAATGAGACAACGAAGGAGTAAACGACTTCCTTATGAACTTACAGCTAAATTTCACTTCATATTTAAGGGTTCGATGAAGTTACAAGGTGTTATTCAGGCACTCAACTACGAGTCCACTGCATCGTATAGCAGAAACAGCTGCAAGCTAATGAAGTGCTTGAGACAATCTTTTAATCTTTTTTCATCTCATTTTCTGAAACGCACACACCCCCCCCCCCCCAGTTTTATTTATTGCGACTGAAACTAAATTCTTCTCGCGTCTCGAGCTTTATGGCATTGAGACTTTCCGGCGCATACATTTATGCATCGGTGCTATGATTGTGTGTATGTTACCATGAGTCTCTTGAGGCCTTGAATCAATCAGAAAAAAATGTCCTCACCAAGGTGTACGCCATAGAAAATTCTGGTTGTTTTAAGGGTGATCTGTCTCACCCCACCAACACCTTCGACAACGTTAGCATCCTTTCTGATACCATCTTGTGTACTAAAATTTCA
>NW_021836918.1:7500-15000 GCF_006345805.1 Octopus sinensis | reverse complement strand
CTCATATATATATATATATATATATATATTATATATATTATATAATATATAATATGGTGTGTGTGTGTGTGTGTATATAAATCAGAGAGAGAGAGAGGAATCAAGTACAAAAAAGGAAGTCCAAAGCGTGTTTATAAATTTACAACATAAACACATAAAATTGCTGAGAAATTAAATTTTATGATTGAACTCGTTCGTTTTTTTAGAATTTAATTAAATTAATGTCAGAAACTTTTTTCTAATCCTGTCACCATGACATCACCAGGAAATAACGCTAAAGAACTTTTAGAAAGCATCCATCTTCTATGGTAGCCTGATATTCTATGTTCTTACCACCAGAAGAATGCAGTTCGAAATTGATGTGTGTCTCTACATTTGCATGTCTGTCTCTTTGTTTGCTAGTCTTTCTCTCTTTCTCTCTCTCTCTCTCTCTCTCTCTATCTATCTATCTATCTGCCTGTCTGACTGTCTGTCTTGCTGTCTGTCTGTCTGTCTGTCTTCTATCTGTCTGTCTGTCTCTGTCTCTCTGTCTCTCTGCTTTTCTATGTATTTATATATATATGTACATATATGTATGTCGTCGTATATATATATGTATATATTCATATATATAATATATATAAAAGAACGATGATATTTCTAAAAATATTGTTGGTGGCCGCGAGCGTAAAGCTGTATAGGCAAATATAAACATACATATATATATGTATATATGTATATATATATATATATATATATATATATATAATATATATATATATATATATATATATATATATATATTATATATATATATGTATATATATATATATCTATATATATATATATATATAAATATACATATATATATATATATATATATATAGATATTATTATGTATATCTATATAGTGTATATATATAATAAATAAATAAATAAATATATAATATATATATATATATATATATATAATATATATATTATATATATATATATGTAACATATGGTATAATTATGAGCAGAGCAATTTTAGCCATTTCTCCGGAGACTGAAAAAATGTTGAACAACCTGAATCGATTTTCGAACCTCATTTGACAATTTCCAGAGAAACAAGCTGTATTTATATATATATATAATATATATATATATATATTATATATATATATATATATATATATATATTAATAATAAATATTATTTGTTCTCTTTCGAAAAAGTTTCTTTTTTTACACAGTTGCTTGGAAGTTCTCAGGTCGAACCCGAGACGCCAGACATTATATAATTTGGTTTAAGAAGAGACAAAATTTAGATAACCACTCTATAATTGTGATATACACCAACATATTAAATACATATAACACAAAATTACAGCAAGACAAGGAACATAACTATATATTATTTAGAATAAAGATAAGAATTACATGAGGTAAAAATCTACGTGAAAAGGATAAGTAAATAAAGGGTGATATATCGATTAAAATCATTTTAAATTTAAGATTAAAAAACGGTGAATTAAGGATTAAAAGGTGTAAGATACATCGACAGCAGTGAGAAATCCTTATGAGAGATTTAAATGTTTAGTGGAGTTCCGAAGAAATGTTTATAGAGCAAATGCTTCATATACGTTGTTATGAGTCTCTCTATATATAAGAACGTGTGAATCGTTGGCGATTTTCTTCCTCCGTCTTCCCTTCTTTTCGGCTTTCCTCAATTTCTGAAGAAGAGCTTTGCACGAAACGTTAAATCCTCTTTCTTTGCTTTCCTGAGCGTCTGATAATTTATTACTTGTATCACTTCCTCGCGTTGTTGTTTTTTCATGTTTGTTCTTCTTTGTTTGGATTCAGTATATATATACACATGTCCTGAATTGTTCAAAATACGGATTAGAAAAACCGCCGACAACCGACGAGGTTCATTCTCTTGCTTGTCTTGTCTTCCATTTGTTTCTTTTGTTGTTTGCAAAAAGTTCATATTCCATGTCTTCGTACTTCGTATTTTTGTTGTTTACGTTTTGTGAGATCCTGTCGCCACATATGCATATATATATATATATATATATATATATATATATATATATATAATATATATATATATATAATACATGTAAATATGTACGTATACGTATGTCTTTATGTATATATATATATATATATATATATACATTATTCATATTATTATATGATTGACCGCCACGCATCCTTTTCCAAGTTTTATTTATCTGTATATATATATAATATATATATATATATATGTGTGTGTGTGTGTGTGTGTGTGTGTGTGTGTGTGTGTGTGTGTGTGTGTGTGTGTGCGTGCGTGTGTATGTGTGTGTGTGTTTAAATATATATATATAGATAGATAGATATACATATGCATATATCTGAGAGCTCAAATTTTGCTGTGTTGGAATTTCCTGTCAATCGAACCAGGGTCGATGATATATAATAAGTACAAGTTTACCACTCTTAGGTGAATGTAATCGAGTCTCATTCTCCCCCACCTTCCTCACCACCTGCTGGTATCCAGCCTATTGAAATAATTATGTGCCTACATTCCGCCGTGGTCGACTTTGCCTTTCATCCCTTCAGGGTCGATTAAATAAGTACCAGTTGTTCTCTGGGGGCGAGGGGTCGATGTAAACGACTTAATCACTTTGTCCTTGATTGTCCCTTGTATGTTTAGCCCCCTGTGGGCAATAAAGAAATAAGTAATTATATACCTACCTACCTACCTACCTACTACCTACATACCTACCTACCTACCTACCTACCTACCTACCTACCTACCTACCTATCTACCTACCTACCTACCTACCTACCTACCTACTTACCTACCTACCTACCTACCTACCTTCCATCTACCTGATTACCTACCTACCTGCCTGCCTACCTACCTGCCTGTCTACCTACCTGCCTGTCTACCTACCTACCTACCTACCTACCTACCTACCTACCTACCTACCTACCTACCTACATACCTACCTACATACCTACCTACATACTTACCTACTTACTTACATACATACAAATATTATGCATATGCTGATATATCCATTTACATATTTGTATAGGTAGACATTTAGCCAGAAGAGGAGTGTGTTCCCTTTGATACAAAAGGCTCACCAAGACCGATATATATTAATCTATATTTCATAACAAGTTGACACTGACTCACATTACTCAAAGTTTCGTGTGCACACATGGCTCCTACATCATCAGACATTTTCTGACTCCCGAATCAAATGCGTTCTTTGTTGGCATGTGTTTCCGAATTTCTGACGAAATACATTTAACCGTGACAATCACATCGATATTCCGCAACCGTTGTATGTTTAGGCCTACATTTTCCAAACTGTCTGCCTCTTTTTATGGGGATAATACTCGTTGTTAGAGGGATTTCGTAGCTATTTCTAGTTACCAAAAGCAAGCTTCATTGCTGACTCGTAGTTGATGTTTCAATTGCTTCGTAGAGTGTTAAAATAATCTTCTCTTATCTTTGATCCTTGGACTTCGGCCATGCTGGGGCACCAACTTGAAGTATCTTAGTGGAACGAATTGAACCCAGCACTTATTAGTTGATCCTTACGCCCAATCGGTAAGTTACTGGAACGCAAACAAACCAACACTGGCTGTCAAGTGACCAAACAAGCACACGCACACAAATATATATGCATGCACAAACACATATTACATTAGCGAAGACTGTTGTGTGTGTGTATATGTATATATACACACATACACACACACACGCACACACACACACACATACACACACACATATATATATATATACATATATATATACACACATAGAGAGACGAAAGGCTTCGCCAGGCTTTGGTTTGATCGGGCGACAATAGAAGATATTTGTCCAATGTACTTTGCAGTGGGATTGAACCCAAAGCTACACAGTGCTGGTGCAAACTTGTAACTATACAGCCGCGACTGACGACAACATCTGTTTATAAAGAATGATTCATTGAGAATAGACAAAACAAAAGAAAAAACCGAAACAATAAACAAAACAGCGAAAACATTAGCAAAACAATTATTTGCTATGAAAATGAGACGCTTTGGAACCTAACGGGATTTGATATCGTATCTTAATTAATGAAATAGACACAATTAAAAATGAATAACTTAAATATATATAAGCTATAATAACAAATAGTAATTTGATTAAAATGTTTATTATTTATATGGATAACGAATTGTATATCATTGTAAGTTATATAGGTACGTATATGTGTGTGTATGATATATATATATATATATTATATATATATATATATATATATATATATATATATAAATATACATACGTACATATATATACATATATCTGTAAATATATATGTATATATATAGCTATATATGTAAATATATATATATATCTGTAAACATATATATGTGTATATATATATACTTATATCTTTAAAATATATATATATATATATATATATATATATATATATATATATATATATACAATGTATATATATATATGCATATGTATATATATATCTATATACATATGTATATATATCTATATACATATGTGTATCTATATTATATATATATATATATATGTATAAAATATAATATATATATTATATATATATAATATCTATATATATATAATATAATGTATAAATATATATACATATATATATATACATATATCTGTAAATATATATGTATATATATACACTCCTTACTGTGTGCACTCTCGCTCTCTTTGTCGTATTGTAAATATAATATTATGGCTGTGTGCTGTGTTTGTTGTTGAATAAATATCAGTGATATAGTATGTGATAGCAACGCTAAAACAATAACGCCATTGCCTGATAGCCAATGGTTGTTCAATGTTGTACAGAGTTGCTTATTTATGTTTTTTTTTTCCGCAACGAACGTCATGTTGTATCGATTTTCATTAGACTTCCAAACACGTATGTTTGTGTATGTATGCTTCGGTTTCCTGCGTTGAAGGCTTTGCGAGAGTCTGCTGCTCTGAGCTCTGAGCTCGAACACTGTTCATGCTTTCGTGTTTCCCTTTAATGCTTTCGTGTTTGTTAACCTGTGTACATGTCTTGATTTGTGGATCGGCCATCATGTTAGAGTTGCTCTGTATTTGCCCGTTTCATCTCTTCACATTCTTCGTTCATATCGCACCTCCACTCACTTAAAAATCAAACTGATCCTTCTCCCTGATTAATCAGGGCAGAAAAGATAACACGTAGGAAGCATTGAAGTTCTTTGCGCTTGCGTCGTTCTTTTCGTTCGGTCCTATTTTTCTTCATTTCTTCTCTCTTTCTCTCCATCTCCATAGATAGACGCAAAAATATACAAATATCTTACGTTTATATATTTGTTGTGCAAGATTTTTTATGTGAAGTCGTGTGTTGAAACAAACAATGTTGTATTTCGGAATGGTCATTTTGCCAATTTAGCCAATAAAAACACACGCACTGTATATTTGGTGTTACTTTGCTAGGATCTTTTAAACAGAGCTCAGGGCAGCAGACACTCGCAAAGCCTTCCACGTAGTATCCGATACATACATACACAAACATACAAATATCTGTTTCAGATTTTAGGCACAAGGCCTTCCAAGTTCTGGTGTGGTTGGGAGAAATTCGATTACATCGACTCCAGTACTCAAATGGTAGTTATTTTATCGACCCCGAAAGGATAAAAGGCGAAGTCGACCTCGGCGGAATTTGGATTCAGAACGTTAAGACGGACGAAATACTGCTAAGCACTTTGTTCGGCGCGCTAATGATTCTGCCAGCTCACCAACATACCAAATATATAATTGTATATTCCGTGTCATCATCGAACTCACGAAGATGTACTTACTTAACGACAACACTCCAGGTTCTCACAAACTATGCATAACCCCACCTCTCAACGGAGACTTGGAAGGAACAAAACACACTCGTCGTACGCCAAATAATCTGATGTATAGATACGTTTTGTCGTAAATCTGAGGACAATTGTAGAATTCTTAGGAAGAGAAGCCTTACTTGTACTCATGGCCCTTTCACAATCTCACTTTTGTAGGTGATGCATTTACAATGCATGAGAAAATCCGTATTGCACAAAAAAGAATGAGAAAATAATATATACATATATATATATATATAAGCATACATCTTTCCACGCAAACATTCATTCACGCACGCATACATACTAACACTCATACATACATGCCGGCATACAAGCATATATATACGCACATGCATACGTACATATGTACATACATATATAAGAAACCAACCAGCAAACGCGTGCATTATGAATAGAATCGGTAAGTGGTAAAAATATGGATGACTTTTCCGAGATTCTAAATGTGAACTTGTTTTTGTCGTCTACATTCCAACGATGGAGCTTTGTATCTTCGTTAGAAAGCGGCTCCTTTAAATAATTAATAATACAAGAGAATACATATATACAAGCAATCATTCATTCTTCCATACATACTTACATGGATCTCTCGTCGTAAACTGGGGATAAGGAGAATATCTATGTAGGACTAATGAGAAACCCACAGCTTTCATTTCCAGGCTATAGAATTTAATTTGTTTCACTTGTTAAACCTGTACTGGGCTTTTAGTAACACTACTGCTACAACATACCTACTGAACAAAACAGACAGCGAAGATAACATTAACGCATGTACGTACAAATATACGTATGCAATTCAAAAATGCATACATACATTTATACGAACATTGATATATACACACGTAAATATGTCTTGTCGAAAATTAGGGAAAATGGAGATCTAATGAGAAACCTACATCTTTTATATCCAGGCTATAAATTCTCATTCGCTTCTATTATCTTTGGTTTACTGAGCTACGTAGCGATGCATCGGCATAAAAAGCTTAAAAGTGCCAAGGTTCTCTGAACAAGAACAGAATTTGACTGATTCGCATTCTGATTTCACAATAACTGAAGTTTGTATAATGAATACTTGTAAAACATTTCAGAATTTTTTCATTTCAATTTCGCTGGTGTACACACGCGCACACGCACTCATGATTATCAAGCTGGGAGACTTGTATAAGCTCGGAAACTTGTATATTATATATTAATGAAAAAAGAAAAAAACTGCTACATGAATGCATGTTTATTCGTACACATGCACAAATCAAATGCATACGGTAACCAGTTGAGAGAACCAGTGACCTTTAAAATATTCTTCATTTGTTGGTGATCTTATTGAAATTTAAATAGGAGAAACTTAAATAATTCTTAAAGCAGCATATATAGACTTTGACCAATGAACTATCGATTCTGCTATATTCACTCTCGGAATGATATTGATTTTTATGTAGAAAAGTGGGATAGAAATTTTCGTTGCATTTAGAGGGAATAGTTGATTATTCAACCCTAGATTATTTCAACGACTAGTTCTTTAGATTATCGTCTGCGAAGAAGAACGGTAAATACTTCGGTGAGATTTTAGGAAATACTAGGAATATTTCGACGTTATACGAACTCAGAACTTATTGAGATG
>NW_021836918.1:0-2500 GCF_006345805.1 Octopus sinensis | reverse complement strand
TTTCCTTAGAAAAATAAAAAGAATATTAAAAAGAAAGAAACAAAACTGCAAAGGCGTTTAAGGCAGGCAATGTTGGTCTGTCCAACAGCGTGACACAGAGAGGGACAAGGCCGGCCCTTTAAAATACAGGTACAACAGAACAGGAAGAAAGAGTGAGAGAAAGTTGTGGTGAAAGAGTACAGCAGGGTTTGCCACTACCCTCTGCCGAAGCCTCATGGAGCTTTTAGGTGTTTTCGTTTAATAAACACTCACAACGCCCGGTTTGGGTATCGAAACTGCAATCCAACGACCGCGTGTCCGCTTCCCTAACGACTGGGTCATTGAGTCTCTCCATATCGCACAGTAATATATACAATGATACACAGAAAAAGCACAGGAAAAGGTTTGTTTGATATTTACAAAAAATGGCAGAAAGAGAAACCTTATCACGAAGCAAGGAATATGTATAAAGTTTTATCAGCTGATTAGCTGAGAATTATATGGGAATCATTGGAGTGCTTAGTGGGTTTTTACGCTTGCGAGTGCGCACACACACACATACGCGTTCGCACACACACGCGCATATAGCAGACACAGTTACACAGGCAGACACCTAGATATCATACAAATGTATATACACATGTGTAGTACACACACAAACACACACAGAGAAAAAACATACACACGCTCACACATATATGCGTGATATGTGTGTGTATGTGTATGCGCATAAGTTTTTATACATTTACACTGCACGAGTTTGATTGTGTATATGTATACATGTTTGTACTTAGATACATATAGAAGAATCTCTCTCTTTTTCACTCTCTCTCCCGATTCTCTCTATATATATACATACACATACATACATGTATATATACATAATAATATATGTATGTATCTATCAAGCTATCTATATATATATGCATGCGTATATACCTGTATATATATATATATATACATACGCATAAATATATATGAATATATATATATATATCTATATATATGTGTGTGTGTGTGTGCGTATCTGTGTATATATATATATATATATATATATATGTATATATACATATATATGAGGGAGGTGGCCGGTGCGTCGGAATCAATGGCGATTTGGCGTACTCGGAACTTCCTCAAGAATTCAGGGAAACTAAAGATGAAAGCATTGTGGAAAGACAACATTAATTATCCATAGGTATTTGCGGTAATATTCAAACATGCGATCCAAGGGAAATGAAGGCAGAGAGAAAGCCATATCTTAATGGTCCTAATAACCAAACTGTAAATACGATACACTCGCGCGCGCGTGTATATATATGTGTGTGTGTGTGTGTGTGTATGTATGTATGTATGTATGTATGCATATACATATATACATATATATATTAAAAATAAATATATTATTGTTTTGTTTCTATATATGTGGTATGTGTATACATTTAATATATGTGTGTACATATATATTTATATATATATATAGTATATATATATATAATATATATCTATATATATATATATATATGATATATATATAATATATATATATATATATAGTATAATACAATATATATATATACACACACATATATATATATATATATATATATATATCATATATAGAGATTCCTGTAAAGATATCAAGTTGTGTTGATAGTTTACACGCACGCATACACGCGCCCGCGCCTATCACACAACGCTCACACACACGCACACACACACACACACAGATATATGTATACGTGCATACACTATCATAAAGAGAGAGAGAGAGATAAAAATAGATAGAGAGAGAAAAAGAGAGATAGATAGAGAGAGAGGGAGGGAGAGGCAGTGAGAGAGAGAGAGGTCGTTATTAATGTTTGTTTTTAATGCCAAGTTATATGGTGAAACGACTTGAGGATGATGGTGAAGGAATGCTGAAAGCGTTCTTTAGTGGAGTAGACACGTCTGACGAAGGCGAAGTAGCCGACACTTCGAAGTCACTGTCAACCGTCTACTTGTCAAAGGAGAATAAAGACGACGTAAGACGAAAATATTCTCTTTGATGAATATATTTACATGAAAAATTGAAGAGAACTTCTGCAACGGCATTTGCAACCACCATCACCAGCACCGCCACCGCCACCGCCGACGCCGCCACCAACACTACCACCACCACGACCACCATGACGACGAACGACGACGACGACGACGACGACCACCACCACCACCACCACCACCGTCACCGCCACCACCACTACCACCACCGTTGCCGCCGTGAACAACTACGAAACTGTACTAAAGACAAGAGCAACCACAGTTACAACAACATCAAGAAAAGAACTCTTTGCCCGCCAGGTGTCTTGTATACCTTCGTCGCGTGACAAGAGTAAATATTATTTACTGTTTCCCCTCTATAACAGTAATTAATCGCTGTATTAATTAATATTCCAGTGTCAAAGACTTGGATGTCTTCTTAAGGTGTTTCACCAGGCAATTACTCCGGTTTTGTTTCAATATCTTACAAAATTGATTCTCTTTC
>NW_021836917.1:0-22291 GCF_006345805.1 Octopus sinensis | reverse complement strand
GCAGGAAGAGTGAAGCTGGGTTCTGCATGAGTTCATTTCACTGAAAGGGAAGGTCACGGTTGAATGGCTCTGATTCAAACCCTTTCTGCCTGCCACACAGAACCAGTAGACAGATGAAAACACAATACATGCTTGTATATATGGGTGTGTGTATGTGTGTATATATTACTATTTACTCTCTTTTACTCTTTTACTTGTTTCAGTCATTTGACTGCGGCCATGCTGGAGCACCGCCTTTTAGTCGAGCAAATCGACCCCGGGACTTATTCTTTTGTAAGCCCAGTACTTATTCTATCAGTCTCTTTTGCCGAACCGCTAAGTGACGGGGATGTAAACACACCAGCATCGGTTGTCAAGCAATGCTAGAGGGACAAACACAGACACACAAACACACACACATATATATATATACATATATACGACAGGCTTCTTTCAGTTTCCCTCTACCAAATCCACTCACAAGGCATTGGTCGTCCCGGGGCTATAGCAGAAGACACTTGCCCAAGATGCCATGCAGTGGGACTGAACCTGGAACCATGTGGTTGGTTAGCAAGCTACTTACCACACAGCCACTCCTGCGCCTATGTGTATGTGTATATATATATATATGTGTGTAAATTACGTGTGTGTGTAAAAACACACACCTATGTGTTTACGTACATTCACATACATTTACACACACACTTTTATTTGTTTATTTGTTTCAGTCATTTGACTGTGGCCAAGCTGGAGCACCGCCTTTGCATCCCCATAATTTACCAAATCCATTCACAAGGCTTTGGTCATCCCAAGGCTGTAGTAGAAGACACTTGCCCAAGGTGCCAAGTGGTTGAGAAGCAAACTACTTACCACACAACCATGTACCTCTCTCTCTATATATATATATGTATATATAATTGGAACCTACATGATCTGAAGCATTTGTGTAGAAAATTTCATTAGAAACTATCCATTTTCTAGAAGTTATGAGGAAACAAATTCGAGAGGGAAGAAAACAATTATGTAGGTGTGCTTATTGGTTTAGTAATGGTAAATTTACATATTGCTTTTAAATATATTATATTGGCTTGCTCTGCTTCATTTTCATTCTGTATCTAAGAGTATTTGATTATATAACTGCATGTTATATATAAACAAACAATACACTTCTTTTGTTCAATTTGCATCAAAAGGGTAACAATAATGTGAATGATACAGGCTCAGTTTTTCCCTACACCCCAAATCACACAACTGGGAAACCAGCACTTCAACCACACCTGTGCCTACAGGGTTATCATAAGAAACAGGTAAGATAAAATATAAACAAGTACTCACTCAACGACAGGTGTTAATAATACATTCTCCACAGTCGTTCGGTTCTGGAAAAAGAACAAAAGACAAAAGGCATTATAAGCATGCACAAAATTTAACCAGTCATGTGGGGATTCTATGCCAGGGGATGGAGACACTCTTCATTTATGGGTGATTATAATAATAATAATATAATAATGAAATTATTGTATACAGTGCTCAGGTGCACCACAACTTGTCAGAAAGTGCATATAAAGTACATGCAGTAATGTAGAAATGTCTGGAAAGTGAACATGCTTGTGCGTGTATGGAGGGGAGAAAATCAGGTGTAGTGTTGGCAAATCTCAGGAAGCATGGAAGTTTTGAAGGATGCAGTGCTCCGACAACTAACAACCGATGCCGGCAGTTTGTTCCACGCTTCAGCAACTCTCTTATGGTGATATACTCCTTCCTGTATGATGTTAGAAAAGGTTGGGGGGGGGTCCAGCTGGAGAATGGAACCAAGCCAAAAACAGAGAGAGAGAGAGATATGTCAAAGGAAAAGTATGATGCTGTCCACGGTAATCATTAGGCCCCTGTCGATACGTTTCAAGCTATGCCGACAGAGAAGGTCAAAAGATAAAGTGATAACGAGATTGACGTTTCATTGGTTACAATGACAAGGCTTCCAGTCGATCCGATCACTGGAATAGCTTGCTCCTGATATCAACATGCAAGTGGCTGAGTACTCCACAGACATGTATCCTTAATGAAGTTCTCAGGGAGATTCAGCATAACACAGCCTGAACTGAATATCCCGACCACTCAGCCATGACACTCCGTCGGTTACAATGACAAGGCTTCCAGTCAGAGGATCCAAACAACGGAATATAATATAGGCGTAGGAGGGTCCTGTGATCCTTGTTCTCAGGGTGCCAGTCAAGTATGCTCGAACGAATGTTCCGTACCACTCCCATGGCAAAACGTCGGTCCGGGTACAAGTCCGGAGAGTGAGAAGGCTTGCGTGGGTCTGAATGCTTGGGCAAAAAGTGTCTTCTGCTATACCCCGGGTCGATCCTTAATGACTTCCTTTTCGCATAACACGCGGAATGTTGCGTCTCACTCCGGTTCGAAGTGATCAGTATAGAACCTAAATTAGGCGTGGACTGTGATGTGTAGTAGCTTGTATGTAACCACAGTTGTTATCCCACTGTGGTCTTGGGTGTGTTGTGTGTGTCTTGGTCGATGTTGGAGCGGCACGCGACTAGCCCATTGTGTATACTAAACATTTTGTTGTGTTGTGTGTGTCTGTGTGGTGTTACGTGCCGTGCCGGTCAATTAGGCAGTTTCGGCAAAAGAGACCGATAGACTAAGTACTGGGCTTACAAAGAATAAGTCCCGGGATCGAGTTGCCCGATTAAAGGCGGTGCTCCAGCATGGCCGCAGTCAAAATGACTGAAACAAGTAAAAAAAAAAAATAATATTACCTTGTCACCCACGAGCAAAAAGTGACCCACCCACTGCTTGACCATTTAACTATCGATAAAGGACAAACCCAAATCGTATGATAGAAGAAGGTTGTCTACTCACCATAATTATGTTTAGATGTTGTACGACGAACATGATGAGGGATTGGAACAGGCCGTAGATCAAGATGACGTTTAGGGTGTATATAAACCAGATACTGTGTTTTATGTAAAATATTTGCTGGGAAGAGATAAATTAACAACATTATAATGAATGTGAAATAGAGATTTTTTCAACAGATATATACAGTAGTGCCTACATACATTAATTAATTTGCTCCCAGAGACCGCTCATAAAGGGAAAAATCATAAAACAGAGCAGTAATTACCTCTCTTTACTCTCTCTTTTACTTGTTTCAGTCATTTGACTGCAGCCATGCTGGAGCACCGCCTTTAGTCGAGCAACTCGACCCCGAGACTTATTCTTTTGTAAGCCCAGTACTTATTCTATCGGTCTCTTTTTGCCGAACCGCTAAGTAACGGGGACATAAACACACCAGCATCGGTCGTCAAGCAATGCTAGGGGGACAAACACAGACACACAAACACAAACACACACACATATATATATATATATATATATATATATACATATATACGACAGGCTTCTTTCAGTTTCCGTCTACCAAATGCACTCACAAGGCTTCGGTCGGCCCGAGGCTATAGCAGAAGACACTTGCCCAAGATGCCACACAGTGGGACTGAACCCGGAACCATGTGGTTGGTAAGCGAGCTACTTACCACACAGCCACTCCTGCGCCTATAGTACCCATAGTAGCAATGTTACAAATTGTAATTCGTTCCCAGAAAAGTATTTTACCAATAAAATTTATAATATCATCATCATCATTGTTTAACGTCCGCTTTCCATGCTAGCATGGGTTGGACGATTTGACTGAGGACTGGCGAACCAGATGGTTGCACCAGGCTCCAATCTTGATCTGGCAGAGTTTCTACAGCTGGATGCCCTTCCTAACCCTAACCCCAATATCGCTTGACAACCGATGCTGGTGTGTTTACGTCCCCATAACTTAGCGGTTCGGCAAAAGAGACCGATAGAAGTGCTAGGCTTACAAAGAACAAGTCCTGGGGTTGAATAGCTCGACTAAAGGTGGTGCTCCAGCATGGCCACAGTCAAATGACTGAAACAAGTAAAAGAGTAAGAGAGTATATATATATAAGCTGACAGAATGAAATAAAAAATCCAAGGCTGTAATGAGTTTTCAGAACATTTATAAAGCAAAAGTCTTACAGTTGTTTCCAGGATATTTTATATATCCCTTCATGAGATATACTCACACTGTCTCTGATGAAGGGATATATAAAATATCACGGAAACAACTGTAAGACTTTTGCTTTATAAATGTTCTGAAAACTCAGGACTTGTTCATCATCATCGTTTAACGTCCGTTTTCCGCGCTAGCACGGGTTGGACGGTTCGACCGGGGTCTGGGAAGCCAGGGGCTGCACCAGGCTCCTGTCTCATCTGGCAGTGTTTCTACAGCTGGATGCCCTTCCTAACGCCAACCAATCCGCGAGTGTAGTGGGTGCTTTTTATGTGCCACCGGCACAGAAGCTAGTCAAGGTGGCGCTGGCAACGGCCACGTTTGGATGGTGCTTATTATGTGCCACCGGCACAGGTATCACAACTACTATTTCCATTGATATTTATTTCGATGTTCATGTACTTGACTCAATAGGTCTCCTTAAGCACTAAGTATATATATACATGCTAATACATGACCCACATTGGACACCTCACTCGTATCTTTATCAAACCTGGAGCTTAATCATGGTCTATCCATATATCCTTTGCACTTACTTAGCATTACCGGACACTTTTAGGGTCTTCTTGACACCAATACCTCTCATACCCTATAGCTAAATATATTAATATATCTATTTATATATAGAAATATTAAAATAACTAAGTCTCTCTAAAAGAGATTACGGCAGCGTTACTGGAAATTAATTGTTATCGCCATATTAATATGGCAGTCTTATAGATATAAGACTAAAAGCTGTCGCTGATTAGCTCCATGAGGCCATCGCCTTAAGATAGCTATTTGACACCGAAACTAGGTAAATAAAACCTTCGAACAGAGACGATCAGTGGCGACACCTGCTGGGTCGACTACGCTACATTGACAAAGGGCAAATACCCTGAAAAGCGTCTGTAGCTGTCTGACTGGCAGTGTGAAGCGGCTGACCTCCCTTGTTCGAAGGTTGTAATGGACACAGTTTGTGTGTCAAATAGCTATCTTAAGGCGATGGCCTCATGGAGCTAATCAGCGACAGCTTTTAGTCTTATATCTATAAGACTGCCATATTAATATGGTGATAACAATTAATTATTTATATATACACATATACATACACAAAGAAGTGCTGAAAGGTTCCTAGCTTTGGGTAGAAGAAATTACAGGAGGATCAGTTAATTATGATTTTATCCGTGATTTACACACTTATTGCAGTGGTCCTTCAGTTTTGCTAAGCAATGTAAAAGAATTCAGAAGGTTGGGTCTACAACCAGGCCTTTTGTGATACCCTTAAAGCCAGGAAGTTTTCAGCACTCCCTTCATATCATCATCATCATCATCATCATCATCGTCGTTTAACGTCCGTTCTCCATGCTAGCATGGGTTGGACGGTTCGACCGGGGTTCTGGGAAGCCAGAAGGCTGCACCAGGCTCCAGTCTAATTTGGCAATGTTTCTACAGCTGGATGCCCTTCCTAACGCCAACCACTCCGTGAGTGTAGTGGGTGCTTTTTACGTGCCACCTGCACAGGTGCCAGGCGGGGCTGGCAACGGCCACGGTCAGATTGGTGTATTTTATGTGCCACCGGCACGGAAGCCAGTCGAGGTGGCGCTGGCATCGGCCATGAGTCGGATAGTGCTTTTTACGTACCACCAGACCAGGGATCCTGGCTGGTTCAATTCGATTTCGATTTATATAAAATTTATACATACCTTATCACAGGTTATACATTTGGGATAATAGTAGAAATGTAGAACAGTCAAAATGAGCGTAGTGATGCAGAAAAACAGGGTGTATATAATTGTCAGGAGGAAGATGTGGTGATTATCCTCACCGACACGTTGTTCAGCCTGTTTTTTAAATTGTTTTTTGATTGGTTGAAAAATGAAAGAAAAAAGAAAAATATTAATATTGAATTATCTTTTTTCTCTGTGAATTTAAACAACATTAAATGAAAATAGGCATCTATGTATTATACTAAATGTATGTACAAAAGTCAACTTCAGCATGACTTGAACTCAGAGCTTAAAGACAGATGAGATGCCACCAAGCATTTTGCTGAGCAAAATGCTTGGTGCCTTGATGATGATGATATGAGAAATGAATAAATGATATAATTGCCCTGATGCAGTAACCAGGCAGTGGCTCTCATGGCTTGGATCTTAACTGATTGGAAGTGTCAATCATGTACATTGTTTTCTCTTGGTATAAAGATGGGCGACAGTAACTATCTGCTCAAGTACCACAGATTATACTTGTTGTCAGTGGTTTGACCTTAATTCCAGTAGACATGGCCCTTAGTGGCTTGACAATATGTGCAATGCTCTGATCATGAGCAGAAGTAAATGAGCAAATGCACTGATGCGTACCAGGCAGGGCTCTCATGCTTCTGATCTTAACTGATTGGAAGTGTCATCATGTACATTGTTTTGTCTTGGTATAAAAGATGGGTTACAGCAAATATTCTGCTCAACACCACAGATTTGCTTGTCAGTTGTTTGACCTTAACCAGTTGATTATGTCCCTTAGTGGCTGACGATGTGTGCATCTCTGATCACGAGCAGAAGTAGTGGGGGAGCATCATAGCCATGTGTTGAGAGGTATTCTTTGAGGTTTGAATAATTCACCACCGGAAACATGGGTGTTTCATTCAACATCCTTAAACAATCCTTATTCAGGGACCTTTTGAGCAGGATGTGCTACTCGACCAGAAGAAAATTCTAACTGGGCCCCACCTGCAAGGTCATGCACTGTTTATCATGATATAAGATCACCATGTCGCGCACATATGGTTGTGATGCATGTGCCTGGTGTACCCTTATCAGATGGGTAGTCATGATGGGTATACTGGGCTTCGTATATTTTACCCCAGTGTCACTTTGATGGCATGCACTGCTCTCTCACTCAATAATAACAATAATAATAATAATCATCATCATCATTTAGCGACCGTTTTCCATGCTAGCATGGGTTGGACGGCTCAACTGGGGTCTGGGAAGCCAGAAGGCTGCATCAGGCCCAGTCTGATCTGGCAGTGTTTCTACAGCTGGATGCCCTTCCTAACGCCAACCACTCCGCGAGTGTAGTGGGTGCTTTTTACGTGCCACCCGCACAGGAGCCAGACGGAGCTGGCAAACGGCCATGAACGGATGGTATTTTTACGTGCCACTGGCACGGAGACCAGTCGGGGCGGCGCTGGCAACAGCCACGAACGGATGGTGCTCTTTACGTGCCACCGGCACGGGGGCCTGGCGAGACTGGCAACGGCCACGAACGGATGGTGCTTTTTACGTGTCACCGGCATGGAGGCCAGTCGGGGCAGCGCTGGCAACAGCCACGAACGGACGGTGCTTTTTACGTGCCACCGGCACGGGGGCCAGGCAAGACTGGTAACGGCCACGAACGGATGGTGCTTTTTATGTGCCACCGGCACAGGGGCCTAGCGAGACTGGCAACGGCCACGAATGGATGGTGCTTTTTACGTGTCACCGGCACGGAGTGATAATAATAAAGGTTTCAAAAAGTATTTCATAAACAATACTCACCAACTGTAATGGAAATCCATTCGCCGTACACAGTGACCACAGTGGCTGCAGTGGAATGACCGAGGTGGACGATGCATGTGGCATGTTTTACAGTATGACTTACTGGTGGTGTCTGTAATAAAGTTTAAAATTATGATAATAATGATTTCAAATTTTTGCCACAAGGGCAACTTGGGGGGGGGGGGGATGTTAAGTCAATTACATCAAGCCCAGTGCATAACTGGTATTTATTTAATCGACCCCGAAAGGATGAAAGGTGACATCAGCCTCGGTGGAATTTGAACTCAGGAAAAAATAATAATAATAATAATAATAATAATAATAACAACAACAATAATAATGATGCTTTCAAATTTTGGCACAAGGCCAGCAATTTTAGGGGAGGGAATAAGTTGATTAAATCAACCTCAGTGGTACTTATTTTATCAATGCCAAAAGACTGAAAGGCAAAGCTGACCCCAGCAGAATTTGAACTGAGAACGTAAAAACAGATTAAATGCCACGGAACATTTTGCCCAGCATGCTAACCGTTCTGCCAGCTTGCTGCCTTAATAACAATGATAATAATAATCCTTTCTACTGGAAGCAAAAGGCCTCAAATTAAGGGATTAAGTCGATTACATCAACCCCAGTACATAGCTGATACTTATCTAATTGACTCCAAAAGGATGAAAGACAAAGTCAACCTCGGTGGAATTTGAACTCAGAACGTGGCAGCAGACGAAATACCTATTTCTTTACTACCCACAAGGGGCTAAACACAGAGGGGACAAAGAAGGACAGACAAACGAATTAAGTGGACTATATCGACTCCAGTGCGTAACTGGTACTTATTTAATCAACCCCGAAAGGATGAAAGGCAAAGTCGACCTCGGCGGAATTTGAACTCAGAACGTAGTGGCAGAAGAAATACCGCTAAGCATTTCGCCCAGTGTGCTAACAACAAAAGCCCTGATGCAGTACCAGGCAGTGGTTCTCGTGGCTTCTGATCTTAACTGATTGGAAGTGTTATCATCTACATTGTTTTGTCTTGGTATTAAAAGATGGGCTACAGCAAATATTCTGCTCAATACTACTGATCTACGACTACTACAAAGTAATAAAGGAGCCTCTATGTTACCATTCGACACGCTGAGCTGGAAATGGCAGTCAAATCCCTCTCAAGTCCTATATACTACATAAAAATGGAAAGGACCATTTTGGCTAATGTTATTGTAAAATATGTCCCCTTACATCCAACACCAGCAATTATAAAAAAAAAAAATTTCACCAGAAACTTGTCCGATCGACCAGGACTAGTTGACCTAGGGTTAAACAAATATTAGAAGAATTCGGTTTTCGCTAAAATATTAACGAAAAATCGCCTTTAAATCTCATAAAAAAAAAGACCATAAAAATTATTGCAAAAATTATCAAGGGAAACAACTCTTACAAAATTTTGCGTAGTTGTCTTTTCCTGATTAATTTTTTTCTCTTTTTTTTCCTTTGGCTCGTTTTTCACGTTTTAAAATGTAGTACAGGACTTCTTATCCGGTTTACAGAATTCCGGAATTCCCAGAAAGCCGACAATATTGTGTAATATTATACCATATACTGCTCCACATATTGAGTAAACAGACCCTGTTTCTGAAGTTGGCTAATTTGCATATGGTATGTTTAATATAGTTTTACCCATTACTTTTATTATTTTTTTATCCTATTATTTGTTTCAGTCATTTGACTGAGGCCATGCTGGTGCACCGCCTTTAGTCGAGCAAATCGACCCCAGGACTTATTCTCTGTAAGCCCAGTACTTATTCTATCGGTCTCTTTTGCCGAACCGCTAAGTGTCGGGGACGTAAACACACCAGCACTGGTTGTCAAGTGATGTTGGGGGGACAAACACACAAAGACACACATACACATACATATATATATACATACATACGACGGGCTTCTTTCAGTTTCCGTCTACCAAATCCACTCACAAGGCTTTGGTCAGCCCGAGGCTATAGTAGAAGACACTTGCCCAAGATGCCATACAGTGGGACTGAACCCGGAACCAGGTGGTTGGTAAGCAAGCTACTTACCACACGTAAACACACCAGCATCTGTTGTCAAGCAATGCTAGGGGGACAAACACAGACACACAAACATCACACACATACATATATATATACATACGACGGGCTTCTTTCAGTTTCCATCTACCAAATCCACTCACAAGGCTTTGGTCGACCTGAGGCTATAGTAGAAGACACTTGGCCAAGGTGCCACACAGTGGGGCTGAACCTGGAACCATGTGGTTGGTAAACAAGCTACTTACCACACAGCCACTCCTGCACACACACACGCATATATATATATATATAGAGACATAAGATTTGACCAGCAGAGGGAGGAATATAGATGTTGCAAGGATGGTAGTCGAACCAAGAAAGAAAGGTCGGGCTTGGATGAACACCGGCCACATGGGGAGAGAAGAGAGAGAGAGGTAGAGGCAGATGGATAGAAGAATTAAGGAGGGGCTAGAAAAAATGAAAGGGACAGAGTGAAGTGTAAGAGGGAAGGCGAGCATGAAGAGAAGCCATGAAATGTGAGAGAGGAGGAACGAAAGACGAAGAGTGGAATGAATGAAGTGCGAAGAGGCTGATAGGAAAGAAGGAAAGAATGAAAGAATAAAAAGAATGATAGAGTCGTACAAAATTTAGATATATACGAGGAACGTTCAATAAGTAATGCCCCTGACCCACTTGCAGTTGTTTGATCTAGCTGAAATTTTGCATGTGCAATTACTTATATCTCTATAGATTAGGTGGCAAATTACAGCTCTGAACTAATTGTGGTTTCTGATTTACATGTGTTTGAACTGAGTCAAGTGTGAAATGGAGCCTGTTGAGTGTCGAGTAGTGATCCGGTTTTTGTATTTGAAAGGACGCACACCACGGGAGACTTTTGATGAAATGAAAGTAACTTATGGTGATGATGCCCCATCATATGACCTTGTAAAACGCTGGCATCGTGAATTCAAACACGGTCGGAACTCTGTGGAAACAGCTCCCAGATCTGGTCGCCCCCCCTTCTGCCATTGATGAGGTATCTGTCCGTCAAGTTGAGGCTGCCATTTTGGAAGATCGACGCATAACTATTCGTCAAATAGACCATGAGGTCAAGATTAGTACTGGGTCTTTGGAAACTATCATTCATGACCATTTGCATATGCAAAAGGTGTCTCCCAGATGGATTCCGAGGTTGCTCACACCTTTCCAGAAGCAAGAACGCGTCGAGTGCTCGAGGATGAATTTGGAGATGTGCCAAGAAGATGAGTCAACCTTTTTCAAAAGTGTTTCCCAGATGATGAAGCCTTGATTTCTGTAGTCACGTCGTGGTTGGAGGACCAAGCTGGGGTCTTCTATAAAAACGGTCTCCAGAGCTGCATCAAACGATGGGAGAAATGCGTAACTCTGGGTGGTTCCTATGTAGAAAAAGACTAATAACTGTGCCAAGTTTCGTTGCTCTACTGCTATAGGAAGTGGGTCAGGGGCATTACTTATTGAACGCCCCTCATATATATATATGGATGGAATGGAAGCACTCCGTCGGTTACGACGACGAGGGTTCCGGTTGATCCGAATCAACAGAACAGCCTGCTCATGAAATTAACGTATAAGTGGCTGAGCACTCCACAGGCACGTGTACCCTTAACGTATTTCTCGGGGATATTCAGCGTGACACAGAGAGTGACAAGGCCGCCCTTTGAAATACAGGTACAACAGAAACAGGAAGTAAGAGTGAGAGAAAGTTGTGGTGAATAGTACAAGCAGGGATCACCACCATCCCTTGCCGGAGGCTCGTGGAGCTTTTAGGTGTTTTCGCTCATAAAAAACTCACAACGCCCGGTCTGGGAATCGAAACCGCAATCCTGACCGCGAGTCCGGCTGCCCTAACCACTGGGCCATTGCGCCTCCACATATATATATATATACTTACAGATAAGAGACAAATTACGTACGCCACTATATTTTTAATATATGAAAAATACAAAAACGGTACAAGAACGCAAAACATCCAGACAGTCAGGTGGTACAAAAAAGGGTCAACAAAACGTTCAGACAGACGATACAAAGAAAACAAGGACGGGTGGATTCATTATTCTTTTCCCTTTACCTACGTGAATTAAGAGTCTTGCGTCTGGGGGAATTTATGGTAGTATTGGAATATGTATATATATATATATATATATATATATATATATATGTATATATATATGTATGTATATATGTATGTATATATATGTATGTAATATGTATGTATATATGTATGTATATATGTATGTATATATATATATATATTATATATGTATATATTAGGTATATATATATATGTATGTATATATGTATGTATATATAGGTATGTATAATATTATGTATATATATATATTTATGTATATATGTAGTATATATGTATGTATATCTATATATATATATATATATATAATATATATATTGTATGTAGGTATATGTATGTATATAATATATATATATATATATATATATATATATATACATACATATATATATATATATTATATATATATATATATATGTATATATAATGTATATATATATATGTGAATATATGTATATGTATTTATAAATGTGTATATGGTGTGTGTGTATATATAATATATATATATATTATATATCTATGTGTTGTATATATATATGTATGTTAATATATATGTATATATATATGTATATATGTATATGTTAGTATATGTGTATATGTGTGTGTGTGTATCTAAATATATATATATATATATAATATATATATATATATAATAATAATAAATATTAGGGAATAAATCCAAATTTACAGGGAAAAAATCAGATTTAGGATTAATCCAATTTTATAGTAAAATATTATAAAATATTATTAGGACAAAACCACTATTTTGCAAAACAAACAAGGAAAGACTTAATCAATACATAAAATTTTAATAAATAGTCAAAAAAACCGCCACTACAATCGTTTCTTGTCTTGATCGACAATCTTCAGGTGGACTTCCAATAAGTCAGTTTCATATCCTTTAAATAATAATAAAGGGTAAAAATTAATCAATTAATTAATAATAATTTTACCAAGTAGTTCATAATTATAAGCTTAAATTATAATTAGGGTTCAGCAAATTGCTTCACCACATACCGAAATTTAGAAATAGCAGTTAAATACTATTCCACTACTACCATAAAATATCCCCCAGACAGCAAGACTCTTAATTCACGTAGGTAAAGGGAAAAGAATAATGAATCCACCCAGCTTTGATCAACCACATACACGTTTCTGGATTAAAGTGATGTAAAATTTTTGTTTTTACTCACTTATTTCCGTCTTCAGTGTAGTATTTCAATTGTAAGTTTTAGAGTACTAATAATTAAATACATATTCGACCAAGCGGCATCGAATAGCTATTCGATGTCGCTTGGTTGATAAAAATAAAAATTTTACATCCCAGATGTGACGGATGGGGGAGAGCGGAAGTGGGGCTTGCAGGGCGCATGCGCCGGAGGAAGCGGAAGTGACAGGCAGAATGCACGTGTGGCATTGACGAGTTGCGGTGGACACGACGAAGGGACCAGACGAGCGAGTTGGCTAAAAGCGATCCAAGTTCATCTCCAACGAGGTAAGACCCAATTACATTTCCATTCTCCCTTTTTCTGTTGTACTCTTTTCACCGTTCACACTACAATCCCTTTAATCCAGAAACACAGAGTCTTGCTGTCTGGGAGATATCTTATGGTAGAGGAATAGTATTTAACTGCTATTTCTAAATTTCGGTATGTGGTGAAGCAATTTGCTGAACCCTAATTATATTTATACTCATAATTATAGAATTTATATATATATATATATATTTAGATATATAGGTGCAGGAGTGGCTGTGTGGTAAGTAGCTTGCTTACCAACCACATGGTTCCAAGTTCAGTCCCACTGCGTGACACCTTGGGCAAGTGTCTTCTACTATAGCCTCGGGCCGACCAAAGCCTTGTCAGTGGATTTGGTAGACGGAAACTGAAAGAAGCTCGTCGAATATATGTATATATATATGTATGTGCGTGTGTGTTTGTGTGTCTGTGTTTGCCCTCCCAACATCGCTTGACAACAGATGCTGGTGTGTTCATGTCCCCGTAACTTAACGGTTCGGCAAAAGAGACCGATAGAATAAGTACTAGGCTTACAAAGAATAAGTCCTGGGGTCGATTTGCTCGACTAAAGGTGGTGCTCCAGCATGGCTGCAGTCAAATGACTGAAACAAGTAAAAGAGTATATATATATGTGTATATATATATATATATATATATATGTATATATATATATATGTTGATATGTATATATATGTTGATATGTATATATATATATATGTTGATATGTAGATGTCCGCTTGCTTTACATGGTACAATCATGGTTGTTATTATTATTATTATTATTATTATTATTATTAATATTAATCTTATTGACTTTTTGTGTGGTTATACATTTTAATGAACTGGACTGTTTTATATATATATATGTCTGCTTTAAATTTTAATGTGAGTGTACATGTATTTCCTTGATGTTAGTTATGGAACTAGGAGTCCAATATGGAAAATAACTGTGTTTGTTAATGTATACTGATATATTTTGTTTATATTGTATTATTGTATTAATGTGTATATATATGTGTGTAGAATTATGAGTGTCTATGCACACATTTCTATATTTTATATTTTTATATTTATGTGTAAATTTTTTTCACACTTATATTAAATTCTCTGAAGAGGCCGTGAGACATCCTTGTTAATGTCTCACTTATACCTGCTTTATATGGCTAATAGGTTAAATGAGACATACTTGTCTTCACGGCCGAAACAGCTGTCAGATATGATGTAATTGTATTTTATATTTATTTCCATGTATAATGTCATTTCTGTTATGTAATGGTGTAATAAAGTATTAATTGGGTATTATCTGATGGTTGATAATTGATTGATTTAAGTATGTTTCTCCATTTTCTCATTTTGTATATATATATATATATATAAATATATATGGATGGTTAAGCAGGTAAACACAGGTATAGAGAAAACATGCAACAAACAGGCAGATACAGACAGGTAGATGGACAACAGAGACAGGTACAGTCAGAGAAATTGACAGAAGCTTGTTGTTACCTGAGAGTAGAGGTTCCAGAGCCTGCGTGAGGTAGAGTTGGCCAGGGTTGGTAATAATGGACATTATCAAAGAGAGAAACATATTGAAGCACAGGTATGTATAAACTGGAAGAGATGAGAGAGAAAGAGAAAGTAAGTAGTGTGTGTGTGTGCGTGAAGCGTGGCTGTGTTATGAAGCTTGCTTCACAGCCACATGGTTCCGGGTTCAGTCCCACTGCATGGCACCTTGGGTAAGTGTCTTCTACTATATACCTATTTCTTTACTACCCACAAGGGGCTAAACACAGAGGGGACAAACAAGGACAGACAAACGGATTAAGTCGATTACCTCAATCCCAGTGCGTAACTGGTACTTAATTTATCAACCCCGAAAGGATGAAAGGCAAAGTCGACCTCGGCGGAATTTGAACTCAGAATGTAACGGCAGATGAAATACCTATTACTTTACTACCACAAGGGGCTAAACATAGAGAGGACAAACAAGGACGACAAATGGATTAAGTCGATTATATCGACCCCAGTGCGTGACTGGTACTTATTTAATTGACCCTGAAGGATGAAAGTCAAAGTTGACCTGGGCGGAATTTGAACTCAGAACATAGCGGCAGATGAAATACCTATTTCTTTACTACCCACAAGGTTCTAAACACAGAGGGGACAAACAAGGACAGACAAACGGATTAAGTCTATTACCTCAATCCCAGTGCGTAACTGGTACTTAATTTATCAACCCCGAAAGGATGAAAGGCAAAGTCGACCTCGGCGGAATTTGAACTCAGAATGTAACGGCAGATGAAATACTGCTAATCATTTTGCCTACATGCTAACGATTCTGCCAGCTTGCCACCTTTTCTGTTATAGCCTCGGGCTGACCAAAGCCTTTGGAGTGAATTTGGTAGATGGAAACTGAAAGAAGCCTGCCATATATATATCTTTATATATAAAAGAGAGGTTGTGTGCTGTCTGTCTCCTACGATTTAGATTCCTAACTACTCCCACATTTTGCGGTGCAGTTTAACCAAAACTTGGTATCTTATAGTCGTGATTCATATCGAGCCCTTCTGGGTATTAGCGCGCGTCTACGATGAGTCTACGATTTAAAAAAAATTTACCATCAATTTTTCACATTTTTAAATGCATTTTTGGCATATATAAGGGAAGTAACTCTCTAAATTTATTATTAAATCTCAGAACTAAAAAGCTACAGTAACACCACCCCCCTTTGTGGTTAGCCATATTGAGATGGCTATTATACTTTACATCTCTAAAAATGCTTATATAGTTATTTCCCTTACAAATCCGAGCAACACCGGGTGATACTGCTAGTATATATTTAAATTTTAAATTTTAAAATTTTAATTTAAAAATTAAAAATTTAAAATAACTAAATTTAAATTCATGACAAAATTCATGGCAAAGAATTATTTTCTGCAAAATTGTTTCCAGTATTTTGACACGCCAAAGTGAAGACTTTTGAAATATAACCCCAAATGTAATTGGTAGAACTATATACATATACAATCTCATGTGGACGTCTTGTGTATAGTTCTGCAAATTATATTTTTGCTATGACGATCACACAGACGAATTGCGGACATTTATGTAAGTAATTACGTAAGTGGTAGCAACGAAAGTAGTCTGTGATTAATCTGTATATTTTGTATCTTTCCATTTGTCTTGCTCGCTTACATTCTGGCGTTTGCTGAATTTTCTTGAGAACATTCCTTTCTTAGTGGTAAGACCATAGGGGGTCAACTTTTAGCATATGGATGTCCACTTAGTGGTCATCCTTCTTATATATATACATATATATATACATACATATATACATACATATATACATACATACATACATATATATATATAGCGTGGCCGATGCCAGCGCCGCCCCGACTGGCTCCTGTGCCGGTGGCACATAAAAAGACCATCCGAACGTTGCCAGCACTGCCTTGGCTGGCTCCAGTGCCGCTGGCACGTTAAAAGCTCCAACCGATCGTGACCGATGCCGAACCCCCCCCTGGCACCTGTGCAGGTGGCACGTAAAATGCACCCACTACACTCGCGGAGTGGTTGGCGTTAGGAAGGGCATCCAGCCGTAGAAACTCTGCCAGATCAGACTGGAGCCTGGAGCAGCCCCTGGCTTCACAGACCCCGGTCGAACCGTCCAACCCATCTAGCGCGGAAAACGGACGTTAAACGATGATGATGACATACATATATACATACATATATACATACATGTATACATACATGTATACATACATGTATACATACATGTATGTATGTATATATATATATATATATATAGACGTTTTATTTTGGTGTCTCGCTATGCCACATACGACTATGAGGATTTACCTTCCCAATGAAACTCATTTTTTTCCCAAACTTCTCAAATCTGCTATAATGTAATACATGTCTTTGGTGTGGTAATTGTACGCGGCTAAAGAAGGCTGTTGACCTACATGTTATTTCAATTATGCATTGATATAAATTGCTCAATAAAGCCAGAAACATACGTACTGCAAAATCTTTTGCATCCAGTTTTTTCTTTTGATAAATATATATATATATATATATCTCCTTCTATTCCCCTCTGCCCTCTAACCCCACACGTAGCTACCAACAGACGGTATCCTCTACTGTCCAAGACCTCATCTCGTCCTCCCGTCTCCCCGCACCGCATCCAACCTAATTGTGCGAACCCCACGTACCCCCACCATTTACTTCCTCCCCAAAATCCACAAACCCAACAACCCTGGCCGCCCCATCGTCTCGCCTGTAACTGCCCCACGGAGCTCATCTCTATACCTCGACCGTGTCCTTGCCCCCCTAGTGGCATCTCTTCCCTCCCACATCCACGATACCAACCATGCTCTCCGGCTTTTCAACTCTTTCTCCTTTCCTCCCGGCTCCTCCAAAATCCTTTTTACTATGGACATCCAAAGCCTCTATACTGTTATCCTCACCACGAAGGACTGCAGGCCCTTCGACACTTTCTTGACCTCCGCTCTAACCCTGTACCTGACACCTCCACACTCATTCGTCTGGCCGAACTTGTCCTTACTCTGAACTGCTTCTCGTTCGCGGGCGAGTTCTACCATCAGGTCTCGGGAGTGGCCATGGGAACGCGAATGGGCCCCAACTATGCGAACCTGTTCGTTGGCTATGTTGAGCCCAAATATTCTCTAATTTCACTGGTCCCACTCCTGAACTATATGGTCGTTATATTGACGACATTATCGGTGCCCTCACTCTCCCGCGAACATCTAGATTCCTTCCTCTCTTTCGTCCAATCTTTCCATCCAGCCCTCCACTTCACTTCCACTATCTCCAACACCTCTGTCTCCTTCCTCGACATTTCGGTTAGCATTCTTCACTCCACTCTTACCACCTCCATTCACTACAAACACACAGACTCACACTCATACCTCAACTTCTCTTCCTCCCACCCAGAACACACCAAGCTTTCCATCCCCTATTCCCAATTCCTCCGTCTACGTAGGCTCTGTAGTGACGACCATGACTTTGAGACTCAGTCTCAACGTATGGCTCACCACTTCACCCTACGTGGATACCCCCTCACCACTATCCACACCGCCCTTGCCAGAGCACGGTCCGTGGACCGTGTATCTGCTCTCTCTCCCGAACCCGCCCTGTAGTCTCCCGCCTCCCTTTCCCCTCACTTACCACCCCACGACCCTACGTCTCCAACGCACCATTCTTCGAGCTTTCCGTCATCTCCAGTCCGACCTGTCCACTTCACACCTCTTCCCTAACCGACCCCTCCCCTCTTTCAAACGAGCCCAAAACCTTCGAGACCTTTTGGTCCATAGCTCCTTCCCTGACCCTACCTCCCAACCCAGCTCGTTCCCCTGCTCCCGCCCACGTTGCCGCACTTGCCCTTACCTCTCCAACACCACCCGCCTCACTAGCACCCCACCATCGACCCTATCCCATCATCCACTCCTTCACCTGCACCTCCAGCAATATTATCTATTGCATCTCTTGCTCTCTCTGCAATTCTTGTACATCGGACAACGGGACGCCGCTTGGCTGACCGGTTCGCGGAACACCTTCGTGACATCCACCTTGCGAACGACACACCGGTCTCACGCCATTTCCGCTCCACCGGTCACTCCTTGCAACACCTATCTGTGTTCGGTTTGTCCTTACACAGAGGCCATCCGGATTCCCGTTTGCGCCGTGAACAGGAATTAATCTTCTCTCTTCGCTCTTATACGCCTTCTGCCCCCCTCCTCATCTAACCCCCCTCTCCCCCTCCTCACCTATCCTTCTCCCCCCGACCCCTACTTCTTCAGTCCTTCATCCTTCACCCCTACTCCCCTTCCCTTCTTCCCTCTTTCTCCCTCCCTCTTCCCCCTGCTCCCTCACTCCCTCTCTCCCCCTTCTCTCTCCCTCTTTCCTCCATCCCCCTCTCACCTTCCTTCTCCCCCATCGTCTCCTCTTCCCCCTTCTCCTCCCCTCTTCTTCCCCTCCCCTTCTTCCCCTCCCCCTCTTCTCCTCACTACACCACATGACTTTACACATCACATCACATATGATGTGCCATACTAATACACACACCAACTAATACATACTAATACGTACTAATACATACTAGTACATACTAATACTTACACCAACCCTATACATACACACGTCCAGACACCGCATACGCACTTATACTCTCTCACACACACACACACACACACCTATACATACCAATACGTACTAATACATACTAATACATACTAATACATACACCAACCCCATACATACGCACATCCAGACCAATCTTATGCACTAATACTCTCTCATACACACACACACACACACACACACCCTTATACATACTAATACATACACCAACCCTATACATACACACATCCAGACCCCTCCCACGCACTTTTAGCTGGTCCCTCAACCCTTTTATCAACCCTATTATCTCCCCTTATTCGCTCTCGTGTCTCATGTTTGATCTTTGACCTCTGGCCGAAATCAGATCGCCATGTTGATTCGTTAGCTACTGCACGCATTTTTTTCTCTCCTTCTTTCTGGTTTTTTCTCTCTCTGTGTATCTTTCTGTGAAGAGCGTAGGCTCGAAACGTTAAAGACGTGTTTATTTATTTTCCTGAGCGCCATACTAATACAATTGTTCGTTTGTTTCCACCTGCCTTCGTCTTTGTTTATTTTCATAAAGCTTCCCGTATATATATATATATATAGAAGTAAAGATATGGCAAACAACAAGTACCGATATTTACTGGAAATAGCGAACGTAATAATACGACGCTAATGTATAGCTTCACCGCGTATGTACTAGCAAAAATGCATGAGTGCAACAAACTGGAAAGGCAATACTCTCGTATTGCATTACTAATTTTATATATATATAATATATATATATATATATATATGTATGTATGTATATATATTGTCAATATAACTAGCATAACTAGCACCCATGCCAATGAATCAGGCACTTAAATGGTAAGGCACCAGGTTGAGTTGAAAACAATGTGTAGCCAATAAAAATAGAGGAATTTACATGTGGGTACCAAAATACAGGCAGGGATAAGTACAGGTTATGTATATGATTAACTGTTAACGAGAATAATCCAAGATGATACTCACGGACTGCAAAAGGGGCCGACATGTTGTCGTCGTCATACTGGGGTTGCACGATAACTACCAGAGAGACGAACACGGCATACACGTAGCAGATCACGACAAAACAGCACTTGAGCAGGCCCACACAGTCGGTGAGCAGACGCACCCTACCAACAAACGGCAACCTTGCCGTCAGCACGTTGGACTTCTGTTGCATGCTTGTGGAGTTCAAGTGGTGCACGAAGCCTGGGTACATGGTCTGTACTTCTAACTCGACGTCCTCCATGGAGGGGAAATTTGCTGGGGTGCAGGGCAGGGCAGGGGCAGTGGCAGGAAACGTTTTGGAGGAGGGTGTTTGTTGGGGCCACGAGTGCAATTGGTCAAACAGTATGGATGTAGAGAATGAGTTTGTCTGCAATTGTGTAAGTCTGTAATTATAAGAGTGTGTGTGTGTGTGTGTGAGTACGTGTGTATGTGTGTGTGTGAGTACGTGTGTATGTGTGTGTGTGAGTACGTGTGTGTGTAATTTTTAATGTGTATGTATATGTGTATGTGTGTGCATATATATGTGTGTATGTACGTGTGTGTATATAAGTGTATATATAAATATGTATGTGTGTGCGTATATATATATGTGTGTGTGGATGGGTGTGTTAATGTGTGTGTGTGTGTGGTTTGTTGTTATTCTTTGGAGGTAAGAATGGGTGAGGGTGGGATAAAGTTAGTGCCTGGCTTTGGGAGTCATGGGGGTGCCAGTGGTGTGAAGTTATGTCTCTTCTTTCTGGAAAATAAAATGGAAAAAGAACAATAAATAAACAAAAAGAGGGAGGAAGAAAGAAAGGGGGAGAGAGGGAAGGATGGAGAAAGAAAGGAAAAGAAAGGGAAAGACAAAAAAGAATGAAAGAAAGAAAGAAAGAAAAGGAGAGATGAACAAAGAATGAAAGAACATTATTAACCCTTTCATTATCAACCTGGCTGAAACCGGTCCGGGCTCTGAGTACAAATGTCTTTCTTTTCATAAGTTTCGAATTAAAATCTTCCACCAAGACTTAGTCACAATTTATGTTCCTAATACTAGCTTAATGATAACTAACTTATTTTACTACTCTCTTTTACTCTTTTACTTGTTTCAGTCATTTGACTGCGGCCATGCTGGAGCACCGCCTTTAATCGAGCAGCTCGACCCCGGGACTTATTCTTTTGTAAGCCTAGTACTTATTCTATCGGTCTCTCTTTTGCCGAACCGCTTAGTGACGGGGACATAAACACACCAGCAGCGGTTGTCAAGCAATGCTAGGGGGACAAACACTCACGCACACACATATATATATACATATATACGACGGGCTTCTTTCAGTTTCCATCTACCAAATCCACTCACACGGCATTGGTCGGCCCGGAGCTATAGCAGAAGACACTTGCCCAAGATGCCACGCAGTGGGACTGAACCTGGAACCATGTGGTTGGTTAGCAAGCTACTTACCACACAGCCACTCCAGCGTCTAAATTCTTTATGTTTAAAATAATTGAAAGAAACTCAGAGCATCTCAACAGAAATATGGTAACAAGAGGGTTAAGCTGGTTTTTAAAGTATCAATTGACATAAAATTTTGATGGAAAAAGGTTTAAATTTTAAAGCAGTGAGTTTGTATCACAGAGCCCGGGCCAGTGTCAAGTTGGTTGCCAAGCATTAAAAGGGCTAAAGACAGTAAGGAATTTGATGAGAGGGAGATTTGGCACCACGTCACATCTGCACAATAACTCACAACTCTATAACTAATGCTGTTTTAGGTAAGGGCCCACAGGGCAATTGCCAGGGAGGCCCCACAAGTCTAGGGATCCAGTTCATATCTATCTACACCGTGGTTGCTGTCAACAATATAGGCCCA
>NW_021836916.1:10000-22443 GCF_006345805.1 Octopus sinensis | reverse complement strand
CAGAAGGAAAACTATAATGGTCACTCAATATGACTAAGGTGCTAGAACACGTACATTGCTAGAAATGAGGGCTCTATTTCTCGCAATGTGAGTGTTCCTAAACTCTGTTCATATTTGGTGACAGTTATAGTTTTTTTATATATATATATATATATATTATAATATATATATATATATATATATATCTATATATCTTTTATCTATACTATCTATCTATCTATCTATCTATTCTATCTATCTATCTATCTATCTATCTATCTATATATATATATATGTGTGTGTGTGTGTGTGTGTGTATGTGTGTGTTGCGTAAGTAGTTTTCTTACCAACCACTTGGTTCCGGGTTTAGTCCCACTGAGTGGCACCTTGGGCAAGTGTCTTCTATTACAGCCATGGGCCGACCAAAGCCTTGTGAGTGGATTTGGTAGACGGAAACTGAAAGAAGCCCGTCATATATATATATATATGTATGTATGTATGTATGTATGTATGTATGTATGTATGTTTGTATGTATGTATGTGTATATGTCTGTATGTCTGTGTTTGTTCCCCCCCTCAACATCGCTTGATAACCGATGCTGGTGTGTCTACGTCCCTGTAACCTAGCGGTTCGTCAAAAGAGACCGATAGAATACAAAGAACAAGTCCTGGCGTCGACTTGCTCGACTAAAGGCGGTGCCCCAGCATGGCCGCAGTCAAATGAATGAAACAAGTACACGAGTAAAAGAGAGTCAACGTATTCTGGGTGTTTCTGTTACATACTATTGCCTTCGTTAACATCCTATCGTTTGAGTGTCTTCTGTGTATCATCTTTGTCTTAACTGGACTACATCGTTGGAGCTAACGAAGACTCATTTACAGACACTGGCATGTTCAAACAAAGGTAGTCAATTTCTTTATTAACCATGAGGTTGAGAAAAAGAGGGGACGATACGAGAACAGACAAAACAAACATTGCGGTCAGGGGATCGAATGAGACGAAGCGTATGAATAAACAGTTAAAATATATATAATTAAATGAGAATGAGTGATTTACAAAAAAATGAAGCGGAGGACGCGATCGACCCCACAAAGCACATACTCACACTGAGAACTTTGCTTTGTCGTTTTTTTTTTTTGTTCTCGTTTAGACAGGTTCTTTCACTGGCAACATACTTGCTACAGACTTCCATCTTTTACGAAATACACTTTGCGACAGGCATTTCTTCTCCAGCCTTATTTTCCGTTTCATGTGGAAAATGAATAAGTCGCTTGGCTCGAGACTGGATGCGTGTTCTTAGTCCGCTGTCGTTTGCATAGCAAATCATTGTATTTTACAGAGGACGAGCAAAACGACCCCCCCTCCCGTCCAATGGACGGTGCTGAGTTGTCAAACATTTAAACTAAATTTTCTCAAAACAACTTGTCCGACCGTCCCGTAGACTACCGCTTTGAGAAACACTGATTTAACCTAAATTTGAGACACCAGCAAAAGAAGAAATAAAGATAGACCTTTTTCTATTCCAAAGAAAAACGATTTTATTCTCACAAATATGCAACCGAAAAGTTTAAAGTACCAGTAAGTACATCACAACAGCTGATGTACTTGCTCGTACAAATGCACATTCCCACGGCTTTATCGATCGCATTCTCACCTGGAATCGATTTTTGTAATTTTTTCAAAATTTATACATGCCCTGATACCGTCGGTATCTAAATATCAAATTTGAGCGCAATCGGATGGAGGATGCCCGAGATCCTAGAAGACACACACACACAGACAGACAGAACGGATTTTATATAATAGATTAGATACGTGTATGAGCGACAATGTTCTCGAGAATGCTCTGAGCAACGATCAAGATCAAGATGACGTGAGCCAACGATAGAGCTTCTACCAGGTCACTTGATCTGCTAGAAATATCAGTCTAAACTCCCTCATGTCGGTTCCCCCGCCGTCTTAGAAAAAGTACAACTTTTGGATATGATTTGAAGTTCTTCTGGGTTAGTTGCACGTAGACGGAATGGTCGTTGTTGGAATGGTCTTACTATCGATCTGCAAGGACAGGATCAACCTAGGGTTAAACCACAACAACAATACAACAAGAACAATAACAAATAAGTGGTCTCTTCCGGAGGATCATTTTTCGCGTAGAATGATGGCATGACGTCATAAAGTACACCAAGACATACCTCTAAAATCGTTATCTTGGTAATTACCGCCATTAGCAGAAACAACAACAACAACAACAACAACAACAACAAACAACAACACCATAACAGTTAAATTCAAATGTTGCTGCTATCTCCATCAGTAACACAAGCACCAACCCTGCTGACATCATCAGCACCATCACCACTGTAAGCAACACCAATACCGACACCGTCACCGCCACCGCCACCGCCTCCGCCATCATAGCTAACAGCTAATGACAACTGTCACTGCAATATGGAGCATATCACCACTTCTGCAGCAACTACAACCGCAACTACCATTACCACACCACCACCAATAACAACAACAACAACAACAATATCACTTGCACCACCACCACCACCAACAACAACAACGCCACCGCCGCCACCGCCACCACCATCTCCAATATCTCTGGTACCATAAACGCTATTCATCACCATTTCATAAACGCTACTTGCACCACAACAACCACCACTGCTGCTGCTGCTACTACTACTACTACTACTACTACTACTACTACTACTAATACTACTACCACTACTACTACTACTACTACTACTACTACTAATACTACTACTGCTACTACTGCTGCTGCTGCTGCCTCTACTGCTGCTACTACTCTTATAGCTACTGTCATCCCCTCTACCACAAACACCTTACCATCACCACGCCATCACTACCACCACTACCATCACCGTAACCAACACAACTACTATTACCACAAATACTGCTGCTGCTGCTGTTGCTGTTCCTGTTGATGATACTACTAATGCTACTACTATTACTACTACTACTGTCATTGGAGACCAATACCACCACAACCACCACCACCACCACAACCATCACCACCACAACAACAACAACACTGATGCTGCCACCAATACAATAACTACGCCTGCCATCATCAGTTCCATAAACACCACTACCACCTCAACCATCACAACAACAACCACTACCATCAATACTACTACTTCCTCTTCTTCCAACCCCCCCCACCCATTAATTTCACACTTGACACCCCATCACCTTCACCCTTGCCTCATTTCCCTCTAAGAAATGAGGTCGACAGGTTACACATCACGTGAGGAACTGGAGCAAAACTAACATATGACACGATATGACTAACTTATGCTATTTGCGTGCTTGTGTGTGTGCGTGTGTGTGTGTGTGTGTGTGTGTGTGTGTGCGTGTGTGCGTGGTGCGTGTGTGCGTGTGTTTGACTGCACGTGTGGCTGGGTGTACATGTTTGTGAGTATGAGTATATATATTTGTGCGTTTGTATGTGAGTTATAAATATATGTATATATATATATATATATATATATATATAGTGACGTATTTTTGCCATTTCAATATGGCTAACCCCTAAGGGTGGATGCTACTGTAGTTTTTAGCCCCAGGAGGACACACTCCTCCAGCTGGCCATAGACACACTTTCTGCGTCCTGTCAGTATTTGCAAAGGGAAGTCAACCTTCCCGTCTTCAACTTATGATACACACGGACTCGAGTTTCGAGGTATTGACCTCTCGTCAGCGTGTGACAATCATAGTTGTCGCCGAGAATTAGATTTCCTTCACAAATACTTATACTTTTTCCAGCGTCCACTGTCGCTGATATTGAAAAAGTGAAATCAAACAATGATAAATATCAATATATATATATATATACATTCATAAATACATGCATGCACATATATACATAAGTGCGTGTGTATGTGTGTACATACACACACACACATATATACATTCTTCTATTGTTTTATTCTTTTACCTGTTTCAATTGACTGTGGCCATGCTGGAGCACCGCCAGTTACGGGAACGTAAACACACCAACATCGGTTGTCAAGAGATGTTGGGGGGACAAATACATACACATACGTACATATACAAATGTATATATATATATATATATTATATATATATATATATATATATATATGTATATATATATATATATGTATTATATATATATATATATATATATATATTATATATATATATATATATGGTGGCTGCCCCCTCGTTATCGAGTATGGCCATTGCACGAAGCTTAATCAATGTTGTTATCGTGCAAGCCTGTGCAAGAAGATTTTTTTTGAAGTGAGGAAAGGCCGTGCACTGAGTCAATCCCACTCACTAAGCAACAACAGCCATAATCCGGAAAGAAAAACAAGTCAACATCATCGGTAACCACTGAGCCGCAAGTTTTATGTCAGAATTATCCCAGTTACCTGAGTTACCTTCTCCTAGAAGGATGCCCTAACAAAGGCTAGGAGTCCTTCACTCCCAATGGTTTAACCGCGCGATCGGGTATTCAGTCCGATTATTTCTACGTCCCCGCGCATGATACAGCCTTAAGATTTTTATTGGATGGCCGTTGACTCTCAAGAGTTCCTCCGCCCTTTGATGGGTTTTGTTTTCCATCCCAATAAACAACGCACTTTGGCAGAAAGGCATGAGAAGAGAAAAGATAATGAAGGAGAGAAAAAGAGGCAAAAAAGGGTTAGAAAAAATTCTGACTGGATTAATACTTCCATGTCCTAGATATAAGTTTTAACTCATTTCTGTAGTGGGTCCCTGGTACGATAATTCAAGGGTTTTGAGGAGTATGGAATCACCTCTTAGGCACTATTGTTTCCAGGTCTACTCTGATCCGGAGCGGTAGCCCCTTTAGGGTCCCAGCTATGGGTTAACTAGCAAGTGAACTACTTGGAGTCTTAATTCACGTCAGAACGTCCGGTTAGGAGAAGGAAAGCTTGTATAAAATAAATATACTGAAGTGTTGTCAGTCTTTGATCATCTCAACGTCTGTTGTGTCATTAGTGTTATGGCTAATTGCATTGAAAAACGGAAACAGAGCTGTGCAATACTTTATTCATTCTAAGCAAATTTAGGCACAGAAACCACTTGGGATCCCAAAATATTTGCATAGACTTGCTCTGTGTGTGTGTGTGTGTTTACGTGTGTGTATACGTGTGTGTGTGTGTGTGTCCGTATGTATGTACCTACGTATGTAAGTAGATATGTAGGTAGGTTATTATTAAATGCCTATTACAGGGTCCAGTCCTAGTAGTGATGTGGTTGCTCGTGTATCTCAATGACCCTCTGAGCTAGGCTTTCTAAGCGCAAGCTCCTGGTAAGGGATTCCTATGCCAGACAGGTCAAAGAATAGAGTCCAGACCATAAAGGCACTACTTCTTCCCAGAGATAAAATTGGATCTGTAAAGGGACACCACCTCCACCTAGAAAAAAAAACAAAAAAACAAATGTAGAGAAGCTTCGATGACAATTCAAAACCAGGAAGACCTGGGAGGTGAAGGTCTCCACTTGGGCACAGAAACTGAAGGAAAGAAAAGAGAAGGACAAGTTGAAAAAATGTAGAGATCCAACTGAAAAGAAGCAGAAAAGGCAAACCAGAGTCGAGAATAGGGAAGAAAAGTCGTCGATGACTTTATGCTCCACAGGGAGGGAAGGGGTAAAGGATAAGTTGTTGTTGTTAGCCTCAGGACCAATCACGATGAAACACACCTCCGAAAAAACAAACGTTCCAGTTTTGAAAGAATATGAAGTTTTACACCACTGTTCCTTAACAAGGGTCCATATGATCGCTGGGGGTTCATATAAAATTTTCTCTTTTTGGTGGCCGGTGGGGGGCGCCTTCAAAAGCAAAATAGTAGATTGGGGATTCATAGTAGCGTTTTTAAGGTCTATGAAAAAGTTTTGCTTTTGACGTTTTTATTGCTAGAAAAAACCTGGGTGTCTTTCTCTAATGCTTAGCATAGGTCAACATGTTTCTGTAACCATAAACATGTTCTCTCGGAGAATGCTATGGTAAACCTACTACAAGGGAATGGATGAAAAACAAAATAGGAATTTTGAAAGTATTCTTTTCTTTTCTTTTCTTTGTTTCAGTCATTTGACTGCGGCCATGCTGGAGCACTGCCTTGTAGTCGAGCAAATCGACCCCAGGACTTATTCTTTGAAAGCCTAGTATTTATTCTATCGGTCTCTGTTGCCGAACCGCTAAGTGATGGAGACGTAAACACACCAGCATCGGTTCTCAAGCGCTGTTGGAGGGAGACAAACACAAACACGCAAACATTTAAACACACACACACACACACACACACACACACACATATATATATATATATATATATATATATACGACGGGCTTCTTTCAGTTTCCGTCTACCAAATCCACTCACAAGGCTTTGGTCGGCCCGAGGCTATAGTGGAAGACACTTGCCCAAGGTGCCACGCATTGGGATTGAACCTGGAACCACGTAGTTAGTTAGCAAGCTACTTACCACACAGCCACTCTATAAAACTAGTTTATAAACATCGAATGGCTCGGGGTTGGGTACCAGAATAGAAACGTAATTAAAAGTATCCATAGATATATTTAAAAAATGGTTGAGAACCACTGGTCTGCATTAATTCAATGTGTTCTTTCATTAGTGAAAATTGCAGTATATGACATAAGCCTGATTTGAGATTAACTTTCCTCATTCCGGTGAAAATGCAATGCTATTCCAGTACGGTGAATGGAAAAGCATAAGAGAGTCAATCTCTTAATTCAGTTGGCAGTGACGTCTGCTTAGTGTCTGTGACTAATGAGGGGATAATTACTCCGAAATGTTAACATCCACTAGTCTAGGTAGATGGCGCTGCGAGCTGTCAACAAGTGAGATGAATTCTCCATGACAAAACGGAGTGATTAGCTTGTTTCCCAGTTCGAATGTCCATCGAGCTTATTTGGACTGACAATAACACTACAATTTCCTTATTCCAAATTCGGAAGCCTTGTAAAGAGTCGTTGGTACTACCTTCGTCCTAGACGAAAATAAATAAATAAACAAATTAATTAATTAATTAATTAATTACGAAATAAATAAACTAAGCAGAGATTGAGAGCTATACCAATTATCGGATAGGACACCACAGCAGAGTAACAAAGTTCCTGCCCCTTCCATCTAGAGTAAGTAACCAATACTTTTAAAGCTTAAGGTTCAAAGGCCATCAACTTTTCAGTACTTAGCCAAAAAACCTTAGAGATTTTCGAGATGTAAATGTGAATGTTTTCAAAGAAAAATGAGACAGTTTGTAACTGATATAACAAAGGGACACTTATTGCAACTGGAAACGCAAACAAAATCAGCTAGTTTCGACTCACTAACTCACCAGAACCGATCGCAGAGACAGGACCGGAAAGTTTGCCTAAAATAAGAAAAAAAATTTAAATCCTCAACTCTTATAGCAGTGCCCCGGCATGGCCTGTGTCACTGGATGAAAGCAATAACTGAATAGAATAACAGAATAATAGAATTAGAAAGCAATAACTAGAGATTTTGTGCGAATGGCCTTCACTGTTCGACAGTAAACATCGGCGGTTTGCAAACTACAAAGGGGAACGGGTGCAAATGTTGAATGACATAGGATGTATCACGACCACACTCCATGACGTCAAGTATGATTGGTTATATTGTGTTACATTAGGAAAGTTTGTACAGTGTTGCTGTGCGAATATTGGCCAATCAGGCGAAAGGTCTTGTGTTGTTATGCAGTGTAGTTTAGTTTAACGCGTTGAGCGTGTGTTTTTATCTATGTGTGAGGATGTACGTGCGTACGTACGAACGTACATACGTACATATGTACGAACGTACATATGGATGTATATATGTATGTAGGTATTTATATACATACGTACATTCATGTAGATAGATACAAATGTATGTTTGAATGTGCTCGTGTGTGTGTGTGTATATGTGAGAGTGTAAGTGCGTGTGTGAGCACGCATGCGTATATGTGTAAATAGATATTATCTAATACATATATAGTCACAGAAGAAACCCAAATAGATTGTCATTGTTTGATAATATAAGCAAATTTCAATCTATCAATCTATCTATTTGTCCGTCTGTCTGTCCATCTATCTATCTATCTATCTATCTATCTATCTATCTATCTATCTATCTATCTATCTATCTATCTATCTATCTAATGTCTGCCTGTCTGTCTGTCTGTCTGCCTGTCTGCCTGTCTGCCTGTCTGCCTGTCTGTCTACCTATATTTCTTTCTTTCTTACTGTCTTTTTTCTCTCTCTCTGTTTCTCTCTCTCTTCTCTCTCTCTCTCTCTCTCTCTCTATATATATATATATATATATATATATATATATATATATACCATCTATTTGTGTGTATATACATGTGCGTATGTGTTCAAATATATATATATATATATATACATATATGCAAACTTATATATGAACTCACAAATAAATGCGCACGCGCGCACACACACGCACATACACGCACATATACAGATATACTTATATATATATATATATGTCCTTCTATATATGTATATATATAAAGAGAGAGAGGGGGAGGGAGAGAGTAAGAGAGAGAGAAAGAGAAAGTGAGAGAGAGAGAAAGAAGATAGACAGACAGAAGCATGAACTGAAGCGAAACAAATTTGGTTCATCTATGCAAGATATTTGAATCCTCGTGAGTGCACAACGTCTGAACAAATAAAGGTGCTATGATTTTATATGAATTAAACATACACGGGAAGAATTGACATCATAAAAATTATAGGATATTTACGGGAAGTTACCTCGCGGGACATCTACGAGTTTCAGCGACTATTCAACTCGTCAGTCGATATCATAAATGTCGGTATACGTTTGTATATGTGTGTATGGGTGTATGTGTGTATGTGTGTATGTGTGTATGTGCTCGTGTATGTATATGTGCGTTAGTGCGTTCGGGCGGATGGTGTGTGTGTATGCATGTATGTATTTACATACATATGTAAATGTGTGTGTGTGTGTGTGCGCGCACGTGGGTCGTTGACGTCATGAGAATTTTATAATCTTTCGAGAGGAAGGGATCTCAAAGCACGCATAAAGCCACCTTATAATAAATAGAATGTAACGATAGAGGTGAAAAACCCTTTTTGATACAAACTCGCGCGCACACTCATACGCACATATGAAGAATACATATCAAGATAGATAAATAGATAAGTAGACAGACAGACAGACAGACAGACAGACAGACAGATAGGTAGATGAACAGACAAACAACCTTTCAGACAGACCGACAGAGAGATAAATAGATAGATAGATACACAGACAACCTTTCAGAAGACAGACAGACAGACAGAATAACAGACAGACAGAATAACAGACAGGCAGATAGATAGATAGATAGATAGATAGATAGATAGATAGATAGATAGATAGATAGATAGATAGATATAGATATATATATATATATATATATATAGATAGATAGATAGATAGATAGATAGATAGATAGATAGATAGATAGATAGATAGATAGATAGATGATATATATATATATATATATATATATATAGATAGATAGATAGATAGATAGATAGATGATAGATAGATAGATAGATAGATAGATAGACAGCTAGACAGATAGATAGATAGATAGATAGATAGATAGATAGATAGATAGATAGATAGATAGATAGATAGATAGATAGATAGATAGATTTCGATACGTCTCTCATATCGAGCTAGATGGTTACAGTGCATTATAAGGAAAGGAGTTGCTAGTTAGATTTTACTAACACATCATTTCTAATGTTTCACGACAGGTCTTCAGAATAGCTGAATGGGTGCTACAAGTATGGCTGCCATGACACTTAAACGGCAGCCATTTTCTCCATAATTTGAGAGCTTCTAGTGGAAAAGTGGATATCGTTCGAGACGCGAAGTTACTTCACGGTATCGTGTGGCTTGCACACTTTCCAGTTATCACCTATACGGAGTAAATCTCATATTATATATCGCTTAGAAATTGTTCGTTAGCAGAGAATACAGAGTATGAAGGTACATACATACATACATACATACATACATACATACTACATACATACATACATACATACATACATATATAAATACATACACTCACAGACACTCACACACGTACATACACACATACATACACAGAAACATATATCTGTGTGTGTGTATATGTGTATATGTATGTATATATATATATATATGAATGTATGTATGTATGTATGTATACATGTTATGTGTATCTGCATGTATGAGGTTGTGATAATGTAACAGCATGATATAAAACATGTGGATGTAGCCATTCATGAGTTTTTATGTGTGTATGTGTGTGTGTGTGTGTGCATATACATATATATACTTATACATATATATATATACTAGCAGTATCGCCCGGCGTTGCTCAGGTTTGTAAGGGAAATAACTATAAATCATTTTTAGAGAGTTATAGCCAAAAAACAGCAAAAAAAGGGAAAAAAATGATGGTAAATTTTTTTTTGAGATTTAAAAAAGGTTGGAGTTGCGTCCCCATGACAGTTTGTGGTTCGTGTTTCTGATTCTCGACCCCATGTCGAAATTTATCGATTTTTTTCAGAAACTGGGGGAAGTTTTCAAAATTTTCGCTGCGTTTAGTTTGAATTATGACATTGGGCTATGGTGTGTCAAGTTTCATCAGAATCGGTTGAAAGCCGTGGTCAGGGTGAGGGTACAAGCAAACAGACACACAGAAACACGCACAGACAAACTGCCGTTTATATAGAGATATATATTATATATATACTTATACATATATATATTATATATATATATATATATATATATATATATATATATATATATACACTTGTACATGCATACATATACATACATATATATATGTATGTATGTACGTATATGTATGGATATACGAATCTATCTATCTATCTATCTATCTATCTATCTATCTATCTATTTATCGATATTCACACGTATGTAATAGATGAATAGATGCGTATGCCAATAAGTATGTCTGAGTGTATCGTATGTTCGTGCCTTGTGTGTGTGTATATATGTGTGTGTGTGTATGTATATATATGTATATATATATATATACACATGATATATGTATATATATATACACATGATATATATATATATATATATACGTGCACACAAACACACGCTCATACGTACATACATACACGCTTGTGAACACATATTCACACACACACACACATACAAGCTCATGTATTTACTTATTTGTGTGTGTGCATGTGTAAATATATTCGAGGAAAACACGCGGAAAGAGAGAAAGAGAGACAGAGAGAAGTAGAGAGAGAGAGAGAGAGACAGAGAGAGAGACAGAGAGGGAGATGGTGAGAAAATCTTACGTGTGTTTACGTAGCAAATGTATATATTTGAACATCCTCTCATACCTATTCCATCCCTATACACCCATCGCTCTACATCCACCACCACCACTACCACCACCACTACCACCATCAAAAACCACCAACACCACCACCATCACCACCACTCGTAGTATCGATACCTTCCTCTCGTTATCACACCACCTTCGCTTAAAAGCATTTTCCCCTGATTTGCTGATATTGATACCGTTCGATAAAGTTGTTGTTGTTGTTGTTGTTGTTGTTGCTGTTGTAGATGGTGATGATTGTTGTTGTTTTTATTGTTGTTTGTTGTTGTTGTTTGTGTTGGTCGTTATGATATTTGTAGCGTTGGTTGATTTTGTTATTTTCGGTGATGGTGGTGGTGGTGGTGCTGCTGCTGTTGTTGTTGTTGCTGTCGTTGTTGTCGTCGCTGGTGATGGTAGTAGTGGTGGTGGTGGTGGTGGTGGTGGTGGTGATGGTGGTGATGGTGGCGATGGTGGCGGTGATGGTGGCGGTAGTGTTGTTAGTGGTGGTGGTGGTGGTGGTGGTGGTGATGGTGATGGTAGCAGTGGTGGTGGCGGTGATGGTAGCGGTAGTGTTGTTAGTGGTGGTGGTGGTGGTGGTGGTGGTGGTGATGGTGATGGTAGCAGTGGTGGTGGCGGTGATGGTAGCGGTAGTGTTGTTAGTGGTGGTGGTGGTGGTGGTGATGGTGATGGTGTAGCAGTGGTGTGGCGGTGAGGGTAGCGTTAGTGTGTTAGTGGTGGTGGGGGGTGTGATGGGTTGATGGTAGCAGTGGTGGTGGCGGTGATGGTAGCGGTAGTGTTGTTAGTGGTGGTGGTGGTGGTGGTGATGGTGATGGTAGCAGTGGTGGTGGTAGTGTTGGTAGTGTTGGTAGTGGTGATGGGGGTGATGGTGGTGGTGATGGTAGTGGTGGTGGTAGTGTTGGTAGTTGTGTTGGTAGTGGTGGTGGTAGTGGTGGTTGTGGTGTTGGAGGTGGAGGTGGTAGCGTTGGTAGTGGTGGTGATGGTGTTGTGGTGGTGCTGTTGTTGCTGT
>NW_021836916.1:0-5000 GCF_006345805.1 Octopus sinensis | reverse complement strand
TAAAACCTTTTTGAAAATGCAATCTTGATTGGATCCAATGAATACTTATATACAAATCTTTAATCTTCAATTATTTCTTATTATATCAGTACAAAATGGAATGTTCCCATAAGCTATTATTTGCATAATTAAGAAAAAATCTTTTTAAATTTATTTTCTTCCTTCATGATACCCCTTATATATTTTAGGTTCATGTGATTACCTGTTGTCCGGCGAAGGAAGAGTACAGCTGTCGACTGATTTGCTCGACTAAAGGCGGTACTCCAGCATGGCTACAGTCACATGACTGAAACAAGTAAAAGAGTAAATGAGAATTATTAATATTATCGTTTTCTAATTTTAAGGTGGCAAACTGAAAGAAATGCTTAGCAGCATTTCGTCCGTCGCTACATCTGAGTTCAAATTCCGCCGTTAGTGTTATACCTATATATATATATATATATATATATATATATATATATATATATATATTATAATAATATATAATATAATAATTAATAATATCAAATGGTAATCAGAAATATTTGAAATTTCCATTACCAGTGGCCTAGCGTATAAAAAATATTTTGTCAATAGACTACATATTATTCATATAAATACAGTGTATCTTTAAACACATAAGAGGTATGGTATCCATCACAGGATTCCTTGTACGCTAGAGAGGACAGTTAACTTCCAAACCACTATTACGGATAAAATTTCGAAGGAATGAGAAATAAAAACATTTACTATCTAACTACTGGACCAATGCTTTCAGATTATTTTTAGGAAATAAATTTGCTAGGCGAAGTCTTCTTCAGCAGGTACACCTTAGATTAAATATATATACACGAGGCAATGCAGTATATGCCCCGTGCTTATACATTCTAATTCTTCAAATCTACCGCGCAAACGCAGCTTCTTGTGGGCAGTAAATAAAGTGCCGGCTTTTCGATTCGAAAATTATCAAGAAAAATTATCAGTAATGAATAATATCAAAGGTGAAGGTGGTGGTGAGGGTGGTGGTACTTCGCGGATTTTCACCTATCGCGGGGGCTTTTGAAACGTAACACCCGCGATAGTTGAGGGATTACTGTAAAAGAGAAAAGGTTTGTAATAAAGACCGCTTTACGACTCTATTGTTTGAGCCTGTCTGTGCAGCCCATTAATCAAGTGCAGACGTCTTCACAACTATGGACTCCAACCAATGAATGACTTCTGTGCAGATTTGGTAGACGCAAAGAATGGGGAAAACGTTATATGTATGTGTGTTTATGTATACGTCTGAGTGTTTGTGTGTGTTTGTGTGCGTATGCATGTTTATGTGTATGCGTTTGTGTGTGTGTTTGTGGGTGAGTGTATATGCGTTTGTGCGTGTCTGTGTGCGTGTATGTGTGTTTCGTGTCTGTGTGTTTGTGTCTGTGTGTGCGCGTATGTGTATGTTTGTGGGTGAATGTACGTATTTGTGCGGTTGTGTGTGTGTGTGAGAGAGAGAAGTCTATAAGTGCCTGAAGAAGACAACATTCAAAGGAAGAATGCCCATAAGTTACAAGAATCTTCGCATAACTGCGACACCCCACATTCCGGCCAAACTGAATTTAAACATTACAAAAAAAAAAAAGAAAAAAAAAACTTTGATTACGAACACAAGAACGTTTAAAGTAAAATGGAAATTATTGGTCTGACAAATTAGAACACAACAACAACAACAACAGCAACACTCTCATGAACAGTATGAAAATATTTTAGTAGAAACGACAGACTTAAACAAGAAAAAAACAAACAACAACAAAAAGAAAAATAACAACAAACCAAGCAAAGTTGGAACCACCCATTCTATAAAAGATCAACTGATTAGAACTTAGGTGTGGTCCACTCGCAACATTTTCTCTTTATAAATTCTTCCATATTTTTTTAGATATTCAAGTATTTAAACAACAACAACAGCAGTAGCAGCAGCAGTAGCAGCAACAGCAGCAGCAACAGCAGAAACAACAACAAGACCAATCTAAGAATTCCGAGATTTTTTCTTTATTTTCCATTAAAATGATTTTCACATTTTTATGGTTTCTTGCTATATATATATAATAATATATATATATATATATATTATGGGTGTGTGTGATTGTGTATAGAAGAATATTTAATAAGAATTCCAACCTTGTCTGATTTTCACGTTTTATTTACAATCTTATAGATATATTATAAGATAATATATTATAATTGAATAAAATAAAATGAAAATGTAAATGTTAAATATTCATTCTGATTGAACTAGTACTTTCATGCATTGAATTCTGCAATCTTCGGGTTCATGTAGTAGTGTTGACAGTCATGCTTCACAATAAAAATTGTGAAGCATGACTGTCAACACTACTACATGAACCCGAAGATTGCAGAATTCATGCATGAAAGTACTAGTTCAATCAGAATGAATATTTAACATTCTACTATTTCATTTTTTTATTCAATTATAATATTTATCTTATAATATATCATTATAGATTGTAAATAAAACGTGAAATCAGACAGGTTGGAATTCTTTTTATTATATATATATATATATATCTATATATATATAGCCAAGTTTGTTTTCCATATTTGATTGTTATTTTTTTTTCCAACTTTCGCTTTCATCTTCCGTTCTTTCTTTTCCTCTTTTAGTTTTCGTTTTCATTGACTATTGTTTCACATGTTGTTGCATAAATGCAGAATATATAGCACACACACACACACACACAAATACGTATATATTATAGACATATATATAGTGACAGATAGATACACACTGTGAGCATATATATACGTCTATATATGTATGTGTATGTATGTATATATATATATATATATATATATATATATATATATATATATATGTTGTGTATATACATACATACACACACATGAGTGTGCATGCATATGCATATATATATATGTGTGTATATGTTGATAGATAGATAGACAGACAGACAGATAGATAGATATACATACATTCATTTTTTCATACTCACTAGATTGAAGGAGGTTATTTTGGACCATCACTTCAAAACAATCAAGGGTTTACTCCAAAATATCGATCTCCAGTATCCATTGATGTCTGTTTCAACGCACATCAAGAATATTGCAAAAAGAAATACTTACACAAATACATACATCTATACATACATACATATATACATACATATAATGTGTACATATATATATGTATACGTACATATATATAGATATATGTATATATATATGCATGTATTTATGTATATCTATGCGTATATATATATATTATGTTATATATATATGTATGTATATATATATCATATATATATATGTATATATATATATTATGTATGTATATATATTCATATATATATATGCATGTATATATAGTGTGTATATATATGTATTCATATATATATAATGTATATATATATATTCATATATATATATATTATGTATATATATTCATATATATAATATGTTATATATATGCATATATATATATATATATTATTATGTATATATATTCATATATATGTATGTATATATATATTCATATATATATGTATATATATATTCAATATTATATGTATATATATATGTATATATAATATATATATATATTCATATATATATATATGTGTATATATATTCATATATATATGTGTATATATATGTATTATATATGTATATTTATATGTATATATATTCAATATATATATGTGTATATATATATGTATATATATATGTATATATATATATATGTATATATATTCATATATATATGTGTATATATTCTTATATATATGTGTGTATATATATTCATATATATATATATATATATATATATATGTGTATATATATTCATACATATATATATGTATGTATGTATATATATATAGCTTCCAGTTTATCAGCGTAAACCAATGTTTGTATAAGTTATAGGCAGTAACGAAACGATAATGAAAGAAAAACTCGTATAAAGTCGTATTCCCTAAGCAGTAGTGAAAGAGAAAAAAGCGTGTTCCCTGAGCGGCATTGAAAGAAGTAAGAAATTATTCCCCAAGCTATATTTAAAGAGAGATACAACTTTTTTTTTTTTTCAAAATCTCATAAAAATCATTAAAAAACATTCATCTAAACGGATGGATGTAGTTTTAGTTTAACGAAAGGTTCACAACTATTGAGACTCGTTGAAATAATACTGACAAAGTAAAGAGAAATATGATATTTACTTTCGCGGGTTTTTGCACTGAGAAGCGATTATACGCGATGTCGTGCCAAACATTCTACCTGTTCCGGATAGCGAAGTTGGTGAAGTGCAGAAATGCCACCACATTAATAATCAATAGTCAAACAATAATGGTTTTGAAGTTTCTATTATCGGTGTAGTTATATATTACACAAAGAAATCATGTAACAATATTTAATATTTAGTTAGCAGAGTTATACAGCCGATATTGATGAAAGATTATTGAGTCGAACAATGAAGATTGCATCAGAGTGTATCCAGGTAAAGCAATACTAATAGAAAGAAAGAGTATGCTACTCTCTGTAGGGGGGCTCCAGGAAGGTGTGTAGTTTGTATAATTGTCAGGCGATGTGAAAAATTTGTACTGTGTCCGTGTAATTGTGGTTACATCAGTAAATGACTCTCATAATTGTTAAGGAATTCTATAGGCCAGTTGTGGAGAAAAGGGGTTCGAGATGTACAGTGAACTCTGTCACTGGGTTCAGGAAGTAATGGTTGTCGGGAGGTAATTATCATATGGCGGAAATCCAGGTGCAAAATACAAATAACTAGCTAGTTTAAATCAACGGCAAGTAATCAAGAAAAACGAAGATAGCTAAATATGTAAGGTTCACAGTATCGGATGCCACGGAAGCTTAGAGTAAGAGGTTAAACTAAAGATAACCGTGGGATGCCAAACGACCCTGTACTATGGGTAAGTGTGCGAATAAGTCAAAAGCACGAGGTTATTCATACTTAAGCAGGAACCGGATCTTTTCGGTTTGAACAGCAGTTT
>NW_021836915.1:20000-22475 GCF_006345805.1 Octopus sinensis | reverse complement strand
AATATATACATACAAACATAAATATTACGTATTACATAAATTTAATGACTCTCGTATTGGGAACAGCAATGCAAGCAAGAGGACGTTGATGAACCGTGTCAGCGATCCGGTTTCCATCCCTATTGGGAAAACTGCTCTCTTGCTTAACTTCCACTGTGCTAATACTTCACAGAGAGGAGTGGGGTGGAACTTATAAATACTACTTGAAAATCCTTACCAAATCTTTGACTTCTGGCATCACTTCTGCGAGTTCTTTAATCTTTACCCATATAGGAAATTCGAAATATATTAGTACTTATTTTCAATTATATGCTCGTTATGTTTCCCTTTAGTAATTCTTCTACATCATTTTAACACCATTGCTACAGCATTGCCAAGTTGCTGTACTACTACCGCACAACAGTGCACCACAACACCGCGGTATTACTATACCACTTTACTACAACCATATTAGGTCGCCATCAATAATATATATATATTCCCTTTTTCTCTTTTACAGGGAAAATCTTGGGAAAATATAAAAAAGTTTAAACTTTTTTATAATTTCCCATGATTTTCCATGAACTGTTCTTAATATGTTCTTATTATCAAAGAATGTATATGTATATTGTAATATTTTGTGACAACCAGTACCTAACACAACCAAGCTTTTACATGTTACTTTTGACAATCTTTTTCTAAAAAAGTGAAACCGGTCAAGTAAATAAACATCTTTTAAAATTGCATTTTCAAATCTTCTTTCATATATAATCCCACTCGTACGGTACCTTACAACTCCACTGTCCCCCACCATCGCTTGACAACCGAGGTTGGTATGTTTACGTCCCCGTAAATTAGCGGTTCGGCAAAATTGCCCGATAGAATAAGTACTAGGCTTACGAAGAATAAGTCCTGGGGTCGATTTCTTCGACTAAAAGCAGTACTCCAGCATGGCTGCAGTCAAAATAATTAAAACAAATAAAAGAATACATACATATATATAAATATATACCGGCACCGAAACGAGAGAGTGAAATAATTATATTCTAAAGCTTTTGTGTGCAAAACCTTAAATGTTAAATTTTGGATTTATATTTTAATTCATCTGAAGAAAACGGTTCTTTACATAATGTAATTGATTTATTTGTTCATCAATAGAAAAGACATGTCAGAAACAGCTGTAGTGAACCTCAGCTCATTTGTGTTATTGTGTATATGTGTGTGTGTTTACATACATATGTATAGCGTGTGTTTGTGTTTGTGTGTGCGTATGATTATGTATATGTATATGTGTGAGTGTTTCGCTCTGCGCGCGTGTGTGTGGGAGGGGTGTTGGTGTGCGAGCGCGTCTGTATTTGTCTTTCACTGCTGGACAACTGATCTTTGTTTACAGCTCGATAACTTAGCAGTTCGATAAAATAAAATGTATAGAATGAGTACCAGATTTAAGGGGAAAAAAGAGATAAGCACTGGCGTCCCTTTGTGGTCTCATCTCGAAACTGTATCTTAGCTATGACCATCCCGTTGTTTATACATTAGTTTGTACTGGACTACCGTATTTGCATTATTCACATTGGATGGATATGTATCCTCATCTTGTTTGTTGATACCACAACGTTTCGGCTGATTTACTCTCCAGCCTTCATCAAGTGTCCTGGTAGAATTTTGAATCCTACCCTTGGACAAAATTCCACCAGGACACCTGATGAAGGCTGGAGAGTGGACAAGCCGAAACGTTGTGGTAACAACAAACAAGATGAGGACACATATCCATCCAATGTAAATAATGTACAGGATTCCTCGTCTCTAAAATACAGAGCAGTCTTATGTAACGTGTCCTTCCTTTTATGATTTCTAAGTCGTTAGGGTGTGATTTGAAGGAGATTTGACAACACTTTCTAGCAGGGGCGTCGCAGAGGTTTCCCTCTTAGATGTTGTATAGTATCTCACGAGTGTTTGTGTGAGTGTGAGTGTGTGAGTATTAGTGTGTGTGTGTGTGTGTGTTTGTGAGTGAGTGAGTGAGTGGTGTGTGTGTGTGTGTGTGTGTGTGTGTGTGTGTGTGTGTGTGTGTGTGTGAATCTACTTTAAAGTAGGAGAAATCAGGTCAGGATTTTGCCTTGAATGAGATGGATGGTGAGGGAGGTAAGGTGTGGCGGGAGAGAATAGTGTGACGGCGGAGAGGAATAGTGTGACTGGGGCAGTGTGATGAGGGGACGCTGGGGAGGGGACAGGAAAACTTCCGGGTAGCAGCGTTGGGGAGGGAAGAAAGTGATCCCTTTTTCCATGATTTTGTCGTCATCGTTCTTGTTGTTGTTGTTATGTTGTTTTTGTTTATTAAAGTCGGTATTATAGTTGCTGTTGTTGTTGTTGTTGTTGTTGTGTTGTTTAGCACGCCGGGAAATGCTTAGCGGCATTTACCGTTTTACGTTCTGAGTTCAAATTCCACCGAAGTCCACTTTGCCTTTCATCCTTTCAGAGTCGTTACAATAAATACCA
>NW_021836915.1:15000-17500 GCF_006345805.1 Octopus sinensis | reverse complement strand
TGGAGACTGAATCACATGACCATATATAAACACACACTTTACATAGTTGCAAAACACACACACACACCCAGACATGCACACACAAGGAGATAGAGGTGCATACATATATAAACACACGCACACACACACACACATACATAAAAAAACACACAAACACGGACACGCAAGCATATGAATATGCAGAATACATACATACATATATACATATGCATACACACACATATATACATACACACATGCATGCATACACATATATATACATACATACATACATACATAAATACATAATACATACATACATACATACATACATACATACATACACGCATGCATAGGTACACACACACATGCGCACTAACAATCAAAAAGACTATTGAAAAGGTTGCAAGACGCAACGAAAATTTTAGGAAAATAAAAATAAGAAATAAGTGGAAATTTTACCGGTGTGTGTGTTACATTATAAGGCACAAAAAGAAAATGAGTCTCCCCAGACACAACAGAATATGCTTCAACACACGAACTCACAGAAAGAACCTTGCAAACCAAATCCAAAACGAAATATATATATATATATATATATATATATATTTCGTAAATACTTACATATATATGTATATACACATGCATATATAGGTACAAGACATCAAAAAACGTAAACAACATGAGAAACGAACTTTTTTTGCGAGTAACGAAAGAAACAAATATAATAACAAGACAGGTAACATAAAAAACAATCTTTCATCTGTTGCCCACTGTTTTATCTCCTCCGCATTCCGAGCACTAGGACAAGATGCATCTTCCTCAAAACAGTTGCTCCCGCAAGGCAAATTAAATATAATTAGGGATTTGCGGAGGGAATACATACACATGTAGGTATATAAATATTCTTTTCTACCCTAAGAACAAGGCCCGAAATTTTTTTTGGGGGGGGTGGTGAGCCAGTCGATTAGATTGTATGAATGAATGTATGTATGTATGTATGTATGTATGTATTTATTTATGCATGAATGAATGTATGTATGAATGTATGTTTGTATGAATGTACGTATGTATGAATGTATGTTTGTATGAATGTATGTATGTATGTATGCATGCATATAACTATGTTATGGTTGAGAGTATTTGAACTGCATATATGTTAATGGTTACGCATCAATGCATGAAGCCTATCGAATCGGAAGAAATGTCGCAAAGCATTTTGTTCGACGCGCAGAGAATTCTACCAGCAGGGAGGGATTTAAACAATTACAGCAACCCCACTTTCCAGCTGGTACTTATTCTATCGACCTAGATAGGGATGGAAGACAAATTTGACTATAGCGGAATTTGAACTCAGAACATAAAGACGGAAGAAATGCTCCTAAGCAGTTTGCTCGACGCACCAACAATTCTACCAGCTCACCGGCTTCACTAATAAAAATAATCCTGTCTAATAAAGGCACAGTGTCTGAAATTTGGAGGAGAGGACTAATCGATTACATCGATTCCCAGGGTTTCACTGGTACTTGATTTATCGATCCTGAAAGGATGAAAGACAAAGTCGACCTTGGCGGAATTTGAACTCAGAATGTAAGTACGGACGAAATACTGCTACGCATTTAGCCTAGCATGCCAACGATTCTGCCAGAGGAATAATATCTTGACTTAAGACATAACTAAGAAAATAACATTAGACAGCATTATATATATAAAAAAAAAATAGTTAAATGGGAGACTTACTTTACAGTTAACGATCCCAAGATAATTTCCATATTAACCTTAGACCTACACTAATTCACTTTGCTATGACAGAAGTGGAACTAATTAATTATAAGAAAGCTTAGTGATTAATTAAGAAAGAGACTAATTAACAACAGAAATACAAATCGTAACATAGTTATCGAAAGTATTTTTTTTTTTGTTAAAAGCTTAGAGACAAAAGGAATTCTATATTTACGAAATTTAATATCATTGACTGTTATTCGTCAGTAATTCTCTCGTTAATAACGCATAAGATATTGTGATGTGGAGAAGATTGACCTAGAAATAATCTTACATGCTATAAAAACAACAACTTGCTATTTGATAAGGGCTCTGGTTTTGTGAAGAAATTCAACACTGCAGACGACATCTTCTATGTGGGTATGCGATCATACAACAGTGTAGATATGTGCAACGAATTAGGCTTGTTCATACTAGGACAAGCCATGATATTGGTCTATCGAAGGACGACTGTTTGATGACGGTTACCAAAGGACGTTTATGCAGTAAGCCGAGAAACTAACTTCTGAACACTTACACCCAGTTACTACTGAACATCACTTTTAACTCAGTTGTCAGAAGATGTGGCAGCCACCGCGCAGAAACCTTCGTCAGGCCAAGATCATTGTGCAGAATATTCTCAACTCACTCGCGGGATATACTAATAGCATTGGCTATTTGATTAATAGTCAATCGCCTGTCACCTATTAATGGTGTGGTATCTTTAGAAAGCTGAAATGACGCAAAGTGCACTGTGACC
>NW_021836915.1:0-10000 GCF_006345805.1 Octopus sinensis | reverse complement strand
ATACAACATAACATATATATACATTATATATATATATAATAATATTATATATATATATATGTAGGTATGTATGTATTAGTAATTGTGGTAAATCTTTTACTTTGCCATATAATACAGTAGTAATGAATTGATTGCATCGCAATCCTTAGCATTATATATATTGGATTATGTTATCCCATGGTGGGTTGCATTTACAACCCCTATCTCAATTGTATATATATATATATATATATATATATATATGTATATATATATATATATATATATATATATATATATAATATTTTATATATATATATATATATATACATACATATATATTATATATATATATACCGTATTTTAACGTGTGTAAGGAACCCTCGGGTATAAGGAACCCACTAATTTTGGGGGTTTTAAAATTTGGAAAAAAGGTTTTGTAAGGAATTATAATACAATTCATGTATAAGAAATTCCCATATTGTTTTTACCTAATTTTAGACAAAAAAGGGTCCCTTATACATGTTAAAATACTGTATATTTGCATTTGTATTTGTGTAACCTTTCTCCGTTTTTTTTTCCGTCTTTGTTTGCATATACATTCGCTGCTTTCTTCCAAGGAATCTAATGCTCTTAGCTTAGATTTTCCTTTGGGCTGGCCAGATTGGAGCAATCTCGAGTATAACCAACCGAAATTGCAAAAATAATCTGGAACTCGACTGAGGAAAGAAAACTCCGAATGACCCGTCCTTGTTTTCTTTGTAACGTCTGTCTGGATGCTTTGTTGTCCCTTTTTTTTATCACGTAACTGTCTGGAGGTTTTGCGCTCTTGTCCCATTTTTTGTATTTATATATATATATATAATATATATATATATATAATATATATATATATATATAGGCGCAGGAGTGGCTGTGTGGTAAGTAGCTTGCTTACCAACCACGTAGTTCCGGCTTCTGTCCCACTGTGTGGCACCCTGGGCAAGTGTCTTCTATTATAGCCTCGGGCTGACCAATGCCTTCTGAGGGGATTTTGTAGACTGAAGCTGAAAGAAGCCCATCGTATATATATGTATGTGTATGTTTGTGTGTGTGTTTGCGCGCGCGCGTGTGTGTGTGTTTGCGCGCGCGCGTGTGTGTGTGTTTGTGTCTGTGTTTGTCCCCCCAACATCGCTTGACAACCAATGCTGGTGTGTTTACGTCCCCGTAACTTAGCGGTTCGGTAAAAGAGACCGATAGAATAAGTACTAGGCTTACAAAGAATAAGTTCTGGGGTCGATATGCACGACTAAAGGCGGTGCTCCAGCATGGCCACAGTGGAATGACTAAAACAAATAAAAGGATTAAAAAAATATACGTACATAATTATAAAAATATAATTATGATTAAGGAGTCGAGGTGCTATCGCTTCTTGCAGCTCGTCGCCTGAAAATAAACTCTTCAATCATAGGCACGAGGCCTGAAATTTTAGCGGGATGCGGATTATTTTGAATCCAGTAATTAACCGGAATTATTTTATCAAACCCCGAAAGGAAGAAAGTCGAACTGGGCAACAATTGAACTCAGAACGTAAGAACGGACGAAATACCGCTAAGCATTTTTGTCCGACGGGCTTAACGATTCTGCCTGCTCGCTGCTGTAATATACAATAATTTGAAGGCGGCGAGCTGGTAGAATCGTTAACACGCCGGGCGAAATGCTTAGCAGTATTTCGTTTGCGGTTACGTTCTGAGTTCAAATTCCGCCGAGGTCGACTTTGCCTTTCATCCTTTCGGGGTCGATTAAATAAGTACCAGTTACGCACTGGGGTCAATATAATCGACTTAATCCGTTTGTCCCCTCTGTGTTTAGCCCCTTGTGGGTAGTAAAGAAAGAGTAATATACAATAGTTATTATGTTGATGATTACTAAAGACATTGAGAACAATATCGAACGAATAATAACAGTAGTAGTAGTAGTAGTAGTAGTATAGTAGTAGTAGTAGTAGTAGTAGTAGTAGTAGTAGATAACTTATTTACTCCCTTCACTTCCAGTACCAACCGCTCTTTTTCTCTCTCTCCTCCATTTATTACAGATGGTTGAGTGACAACAATGACCGTAGAATTGCAATTAAGACAAATCTTATATTTGAACCGTGACAACACAGAGTCACAATTACGACTACTTCAAATGTAGGAAGGCGTCTTTCGGTCGTCGTCGTCGACTTTGTTGCTGCTGCTGCTGTTCGTGTCGTCTTTATTGCAGAGCAAGATTAGAGATGTAACCCAGCTACCTTCATCCTTCTGTATACTCTCTCTCTCTCACACACACACGCGCGCTTACTCACACATACTTACACACACAAACACTCACACATGCACATACGCATTTGCACACACACTTACACACACAAACGCAGATATTCATATATACATATCTCGGATCTTTTCTAAAAGATGGACAGAATTTTCTACTTAACTAAATAATTTGAAACTTCGTATACTGGTAGAATGTGTCAAAAGATAACATTAATTTCAATTAGTTTTTTTTAGAAGAATGTATTTTGTAACTTTTACGTAGTTTAATTCTTCGAATTTTAACCAATCGTATTCTCTGTTTTGAGCTCAATTCATTTGCTGCCGTGTTATTCATCCTTATCACTGTCTTCTGTGTTCTGTCTTCAAAGGCTTCTCGCATGTTTATTTCAATGTCATCCCTGACTTACGGAACGATTACCTGTGTGTGTGTGTTTTTGTTGTGTATGTGTGTGTGTTATTGTTGTGTATGTGTGTGTGTTATTGTTGTGTATGTGTGTGTGTGTTTTTTTTGTTGTGTATGTGTGCGTGTGTTGTGTATCTCTTAAATCGATGAATTTCGTCGCCCAATAAAAATATTAACGATATTTTTTTAACTTTGATATCGTTAATAATTTTATTGGGCGACGAAATTCATCGATTTAAGAGATAAACAACACACGCACACATACACAACAAAAAAACACATACACACCTATACACAACAAAAAGACACACACACACATACACAACAAACAGACACACGCACACACATACACAACAAAAACACACACACACAGGTAATCGTTCCGTAAGTCAGGGATGCCATTGAAATAAACATGCGAGAAGCCTTTGAAGACAGAACACAGAAGACAGTGATAAGGATGAATAACACGGCAGCAAATGAATTGAGCTCAAAACAGAGAATACGATTGGTTAAAATTCGAAGAATTAAACTACGTAAAAGTTACAAAATACATTCTCCTCAAAAAAACTAATTGAAATTAATGTTTTCTTTTGACACATTCTACCAGTATACGAAGTTTCAAATTATTTAGTTAAGTAGAAAATTCTGTCCGTCTTTTAGAAAAGATCCCATATCTCTCTTTTCTCTTTTACTTGTTTCAGTCATTTGACTGCGGCCATGCTGGAGCACCGCCTTTAATCGAGCAACTCGACCCCGGGACTTATTCTTTTGTAAGCTCAGTACTTATTCTATCGGTCTCTTTTGCCGAACCGTTAAGTAACGGGGACGTAAACACACTAGCATCGGTTGTCAAGCAATGCTAGGGGGACAAACACACAAACACACACACGCATATATATATATATACATATATACGATGGGCTTCTTTCAGTTTCCTTCAATCAAATCCACTCACAAGGCTTTGGTCGGCCCGAGGCTATAGTAGAAGACACTTGTCCAAGGTGCCACGCAGTGAGACTGAACCCGGAACCATGTGGTTGGTAAACAAGCTACATACCACACAGCCACTCCTGTCTTTTCTTTTTAACTTGTTTCACTCATTGGACTGAGGCCATGCTGCAGCACCTTCTTGGGGGCTTTACTTATTTTTAAGATTGGCGTTTGTTCTGTCGGTCTCTTTACCGAACACCTAAGTTACAAGGACATAAACAAACCAACAACAAACAGTAGAAGTGGACAAACACAAACCTGCTCATACACATATACACATACATGCATATATATAAATGGAGGCGCAATGGCCCAGTGGTTAGGGCAGCGGACTCGCGGTCATAGTATCGCGGTTTCGATTCCCAGACCGGGCGTTGTGAGTGTTTATTGAGCGAAAACATCTAAAAAGCTCCACGAGGTTCCGGCAGGGGATGGTGGTGATCCCTGCTGTACTCTTTCACCACAACTTTCTCTCACTCTTACTTCCTGTTTCTGTTGTACCTGTATTTCAAGGGGCCGGCCTTGTCACACTCTGTGTCACGCTGAATATCCCCGAGAACTACGTTAAGGGTGCACGTGTCTGTGGAGTGCTCAGCCACTTACACGTTAATTTCACAAGCAGGCTGTTCCGTTGATTCGGATCAACCGGAACCCTCATCGTCGTAACCGACGGAGTGCTTACCCCCCCCCCCATATATAAATACATACATACACAATACATACATTGTGTGTGTGTGTGTATGTGTGTGTGTGTGTGTGTGTCTTCTTTTAGTTTTCTATTATTTTACTTTTTTCAGGCATTTGACTGCGGCCATGCTGGAGCGCCGACTTTAAGTGTTTTACTCGAACAAATCGACACCGGGGCCTATTTTTTAAGCCTAGTACTTATTTTATCGTTCTTTATGCCGAACCAGTAGGTTTAGGGGACATAAACACATCAACACCGGTTATCAAGCGGTGAGGTGGGGTACAAGCAAAAATACAAAGACAAACACACACACACAAATATATACACACACTCACACACACAATCTCTCTTTCTCTCTTTTACTTGCTTCAGTCATTTGACTGCGGCCATGCTGGAGCACCGCCTTTAGTCGAGCAACTCGACACCGGGACTTATTCTTTGTAAGCCTAGTACTTATTCTATCGGTTTCTTTTGCCGAACCGCTAAGTGACGGGGACATAAACACACCAGCATCGGTTGTCAAGCAATGTTGGATGGGACAAACACAGACACACAAACATACACGCATATATATATATCTACATATATACGACGGGCTTCTTTCAGTTTCCGTCTACCAAATTCACTCACAAGGCTTTGGTCAGCACAAGGCTTTGGTCGGCACAAGGCTTTGGTCGGCCCAAGGCTATAGTAGAAGACACTTGCCCAAGGTGCTACGCATTGGGACTGAACCCGGAACCATATGGTTGGTAAACAAGCTACATACCACACACACGACGAGCTTCTTTCAGTTTCTGCCAAATCCACTGACAAGGCTTTGGTCGGCGTGCATGCGCGCGTGCGTCAATGTGCGCGTGCGTGCATGTGAGTGAATGCGTGTGTATGTACGTGTGTATCCACTAAATTGTTATTCCGTTATACAAACACGGTTTCGTATGATTCCACAGTATGGTACATTCTAAGACCCTGTGAAAAGACGCGACGTGGCATGACATGACCTTTGTCACTCACCATTCCTAAAACCATCACAGCTGCTGGAAACCTAGTGTGCATTGCTCTGAGAACGTCAAAAGAATCTGCACATAACCATGTGTCATTCCTGCTGTTAAAGTTTTGGCCTTAGTCGAAGTTTTTCTCATATGATAAGAACTAAAGCAGGCTTTTAACGTCTAGCAGGGCCACTGTATTTCGTTATGCAACCATAATATACTACAAAGTTTATTAATCGCTTTTATAAACCAATACCGTATTCTGCTGTGTTAGCAGTGCTATTAAATCACTTGTTTAAGATTATCTCAACAGGTTTGTTATTGAAATTATCTCCAGCACTGAATTGTTACGACTTTTCATATCCGAATAATACCTAATGTAAACAACAATAAGATCGATAAAATATATATAAAATTATAATTTAGGGTATCTAAGAGATATGGTGGTATCTCTTAGATACCCTAAATTATAATTTGAAATAATTATTACCTTTGAAGGTTTTTATTCCCATGCTGGCCACCTAATAAGATCGGTATTCAACATTTCATCTATTCAATAAGACAATCGATACTTTATTTCATTTTACTATATATATATTATTTATACTATATATTCTATATTCTACATTAATATTATAAAGAATATAAATAAAACATAAAAAACAAAGTGGGAGTTTCTTTGAATAATATATATATATGCCCATATAATACAGTAAATGAATTGATTGCATCGCAATCCTTAACATTTATGTAGTAACTTTGTTGGGTACTTCACTAGCAGTATATTGGATATATGTTATCCCATGGAGGGTTGCATTTACAACCCCTATCTCAATTTGTATATATATATATATATATATATATGTGTGTGTGTGTGTGTGTGTGTGTGTGTGGTGGTGTGTGTGTGTGTGTGTGTGTGTGTGTGTATGTATGTATGTATTGTGTGTATGTGTGTATGTATGTATGTATGTATGTATGTATGTATGTATGTATGTATGTATGTATAAAACAAGCTTTACACACAGTTTCCGTATATGAAACTCACACACAAGTCAATGGTCAGCCCAGGGCTGTAGTTGAAGACACTCGCCCAAGGTGCCACGCGAATGAAATGAACTCGAAGCAACGCAGTTGCAAAGCGAACTTCTTAAGCTCACAATCAGGTCATATGTGTGTGCATGCACGTGTGTAAACGCATGTGTGTGCGCTCGCGCACACACGCTGTGTCCTTAAGACGCGTGTTTTGCTATGAAATTTAAAGTCTGATGATACACAACTTAAATTGTTTGTATATATTTTCTGTATATCTTAAAGCCCTCCACTTTGTATATTTAGTTCACACTAACGATACCGTGTGTGTGTGTGTGTGTGTGTGTGTTGCATATCCGTGCGCGCGCGCCCATATGTGTCTGACCGGGATTTCCATGGCTGATGTTTATCAAGGAAATTGCTTGTCATAATCTAGCAGGTATTAAATTGGTGTAAATGAAGGAAACCGGGGCCCCGTCATAGAGTAACCCTGTGGTTTTGTCTCTCCAAGGGATGTGTCCCCAAACCCAGATCGTCCCTCCGATACAGGCACTCACCAGTTCTTTCGAAACGGAAATGGCAATAACGTTCTTTAAACAAATTCTAGCAGGTGGCCCACTTAGAGACGAACAGACAGACGGGCTGGGTGGTTATTTTGGGAGGGTGGGATGGAAGCCGGGTGGTAATCGGGTGGTTGTTGTGTGGCAGCTGGAGCGAGCTCTGACTTATATGTCACCGGGTTTTAAGAGTGACACTAAGGAGTTCCTTCTCTTCCACCCCCGACTTTCTCTCTCTCTCTCTCTCCTCCTTTCTCTCTTATAAATATGTGTTTGTGTGTGTATGTATGTGTATGTGTATGTATGTAGGTATGTATACATGTATGTGTCTGTGTCTCTGTGTCCATATGTGTGTGTCTGTGTATGTAGGTATGTATACACGTATGTGTCTCTGTGTGCGTGAGTGTGTGTGTATGTATGTATGTATGTATGTATGTATGTAGGTATGTATGTATGTATACACGTATGTGTCTATGTCTCTGTGTCTATATGTGTGTCTGTGTGTGTATGTATGTATGTAGGTATGTATACACGTATGTGTCTGTGTCTGTGTGTGCGTGAGTGCATGTGTGTATGTATGTATGTATATATACATACATGTATGTGTCTGTCTTTGTGTCCATATGTGTGTGTGTGTCTGTGTGTGCGTGAATGCAAGTGTGTATGTGTGTATGTATGTATGTATGTATGTATGTATGTATGTATGTATGTATGTATGTATGTATGTATGTATGTATGTATGTATGTGTCTGTGTCTCTGTTCCATATGTATGTGTGTAAGTGTGTGTGTAGCCAGAAACATATCTATGTGGGTCAATAACTGTTTTCGTTGTCTTTCCTTGATGTCAAGTAACTTCGTTCGCTTCTCTTGAGAGCACCTTTCTCCTCTCACTCCCACTTACACTCCCACTCAACCTAACACTCTTCTCTGACACTCACAATCATCACCACCTCCACCGCCACCACCATTATACACTACACAGTAGCAGTAAAATTTACCTCACTTTTATTTTTTATTTTTGCTTCAATCATTAGACTGCGGCCATGCTGGGGCATCGCCTTGAATCAAACCCCAGTACTTTTTAAACCGCCTCCCTTTTTTTTTTAAAGCCTGGTACTTATTCTATATATCTCGCTTGCCGAATCGCTAAGTTATAAGGACGTAAACACTCCAACACCAGTCGTTAAGCGATAATGGAAGACAAACACAGACACAAAGACACACACACATACGGACGGACGGACGGAAGGACAGACGGACAGACAGACGGGCAAACGGACAGACAGACGGACGGATGGACAGACATGCTGACAGCCGAGTAGACAGACGGGTAGATGGACGGACAGTCGGGCAGAGAGATGGACGAGTAGACAGACGGACGGACGGGCAGACAGATGGACGGGTAGACAGACGGACGGGCAGACAGATGGACCGGTAGACAGACGGACGGGCAGATAGACGAGGAGACAGACGGGCAGACAGACAGACAAACAGATACATACATACATACATACATACATACATACATACATACATACATATACGATGAGTTTCTTTCAGTTTCCATCTACCAAATCCACTCACAAGGCTTTGTTCGGCCGGAGGTTATAATGGTGCCACGCTGTGGGGCTGAACCCGGAACCATGTAGTTGGGAAGCAAGCTTCTTACCACACAGCCACGCCTGCACCTATGGTTGTTTATTTTTAGAATGATATTATAGTGTAGGTGTAAGAGGCAAAAATATATATATTTCTCGCACTGAATTTAGTCAGGATTAGAACTTATTGTTTTGAAGAGAGAAAAACACAAAGCTTAAATGAAATGAAATAGCTAAACTGAAGAATTGAAACCAGGTGATAGAATTCGCCAAATGAAGTTAATTAAGGTCAGGGTACTTGGAATCTACCTGTAAGATCAAGAACCTCTATATGGCTGCTCAAACTCAGTGGCTCTCAACCAGGGTTCACATAAGATTTTTTGGGGTCCATGCAAGCAAAATAAAAAATTGGGGATTCTCAGTAATATTTTATGGGTCCGTGAAAAATTTTGCTTTAGATATTGGCATTTGGAAGGGCGTCTAGCTGTAGAAACCATGCCAAATGAGATAGAAAATGGTGCAGCCTTCTGACATACCAGTTCCAGTCAAACCCATACCAGCATGGAAAGCAGAGGATGGGCGATGTATTTATTGCAAGAAACAGCTAGGCTTCTTTCTCTGGTGTCCACGCATCATATACAATACACATTACCAATTTTTTTTCAACTACCAGAGAAGAGAATATTTTTAGACTTAGGGAAGATTTATATTGCTCTGAACATATGAAACAAGAGTTAACTAAAAGTTCAAATGCATATACACATATATACATACATATATATATATATAAAGACATATACATACATACATACATACATATATACACACATATATATCTATCTCTCTCTCTCTCTATATATATATATATATATATATAGCGCTAGCCACAACAGCTTTTTTTATTCTTTCTATTTTCTCGTGTTCCCGAGCGTTAAACTAGTACACCTGTTTGTTGTTTATACACCTGTCTTCGTCTTTTGTTTTTTAAATTCCAACTATATATATACATATACATATACACACACACACACACACACCACATATATATCTATATATATATATATATAATATATATATATATACACACATTTATATGTATGTATGTATGTATGTATGCATGTATGTATAGCTTAGCACAATCATTAGGTTGTCATTATAGTACTCTATTTACCTAATATCGAAGATTCATTCTTTTGTTGTCACTTTTTATTATTATTATTATTATTATTATTATTATTATTATTATTATTATTATTATTATTATTATTACTATTGAGTGAGAGAGCAGTGCATGGCATCAAAGTGACACTGGAGTACAAATATATGATGCCCAATATACTCATCATGACGACCTGTCTGATAAGGGTACACCAGGCACATGCATCACAACCATATGTGGGCGACATCGTGATCTCATATCAAAATAAACAGCGCATGACCTTGCAGGTGGGGCCCAGTAAGGATTTCTT
>NW_021836914.1:17500-22506 GCF_006345805.1 Octopus sinensis | reverse complement strand
TTGCAATGGGTTTCCTTACTGACACCAACTAAAAAAACCCATGTGATTATACAGAGATTCACTACTCACACCCTTTTAATTCTAACGGTTGCACTTACTTTTTGACAGCAATCTGTTTCCAGAATCCCAGTTTGCTCACATTATTTTCATATTTCATATATATATATATATAATATATATATTATATTTATATATGTATGTATGTATGTATGCATAGGTATTTGTGCACTGGTATAAGTGTGTATATATATCTTACAGCTATCAAGTTAGTTGGAAAAGATCTGCTCGAAACTTTAAAAATAACCTGAGCATATATGGAAAAGTGATGGATGTGGCAACTTTCTTGACATAAGAAGAAAAAGAAAACCAACAAGAACATATTATGCCCTTTAGAAAATCGTGACAATGCCAAAAAGCAAAACGAAACGAATTTTAAATAAATAAACAAAGGAATATGATAAATAAATAAATAAATAAATAAATACAGGCAAATAAAAGAAAGAATTCAACAAAAATAAAAAAAAACGAAACAAAACAAAGAAAGTGAAGGTGAAAATTGAATAAAATGAAACTAGCGAAACGAACAAAGAATAAGAAATGTTACGTAGAGAATCAGTTTTTCACGTTTCGCATAAGGAACGAGGCAAGGCGAAAAGAAGAGTGAAAAAATTATTCTTGGTTGATGTGTTTTGATGGTTGCGTTCTTCGTGAACTTGGTCTTCTTTCACTTCTAGTATTTTTAATTGTGTGGGTTTTTTTATGGTTGTGTTTGATTTTTCTGTTTTCAAGTGATCCTACTTAACGCATATATAGAGTTGCACTCAATCGTACGCCCGTGCACGCCGGTAGGGACGTGCACAAACGAGTAAACAAATATACGTGTATGAGCGTCTGTGGGTGTACATAGGCATGTTTACGTACACGTACTTATATACATACGTGCATCGAGAAAAAAAAGAGCAAATATCCGTGTGTGTGTATACATATATGTGTGTGCGTGAGTGTGTGTATGTGTGCGTGCATGTGTGTGCGTATACATATCTGCACAGGTGCATATATACATGCACATAGACTTACATATCTAAATGTACACATATTTATATATACATGTGTGTGTATGCGTGTTACATGTATATGCATGTGTGTATAATGTATATATATATATATATATATATATATTATATATATATATAGATATATATATATTTCAGTATTTCAGCTCAGAGCTGCGGCCATGCTGATGCACCTACGTTTATAACAATATTATACATATACACATATAGTCGCCATGATAGATCGTTAGCCACTACATACATTTTTTTCTCTCCTTGTTTTTTTCTGTGTCCCTTTCTGTAGAAGAGCGTAGGCTCGAAACGTAAAAGTCTTTTTCTATTCCTGGGTGTTATACTAATACATCTCTTTGTTTTGTACACCACCTGTCTTCGTCTTTTTTTTTCGTATACATATATGTATACATATATGTATGTTTATATATACATGTATTCATGTGCTTTGCATCTGTATAGATGTATGCATAAATCTCTCTCCCCTATACATACAGACCACACAGATATATAATATATATATATAGATATATATATATATATATATATATATTATATATATATATATAATTATATATATCATGCATTCTCCTTTCTAAGTACATAAACCGTCATGTAAGAGCTTGTGCACGGATAAAGGAGATAGGTTCATGTCGTGATATAGAGGTTCGGGTTTCAACCGTGAGACGGCCTCATTTACAAACAAAATGTCATTGTACATTATTCTACCATAACCATGGCAACACAACGAAAGACGTTTGATGAAGTCTCTCGACCCTCAAGGTTTTTAGGATTTGACACAACAAGCAATAATTCTCACAGCGAACCGTGTATCATTGACAAAATGAAGGTTAGTATGTACGGCTGAAATGAAGTGTATCGCCAGGGGCCTATCCTTGAAACTGAGATAATATAAAGGCATCACCATTTCTATTATGAAACCAACCGGAATTTAATCATCTTTGTCGTCTTATTCTGAAGAATTTTGCAAACATGAATCTGTCATGTGGCGGGAAACCTTGCTTCCAACATTCCGGTAGCAAAACGCTCTTTGCTGAAGAAATAAATATGTCTTATTTATTGTGGTTTGTTTACAGTTCCTGTTGTTTATAGATTTCTTCCTGACAGAAGGAATCTATAAACAACGATGTAGAAACGCAATTATATTGTTCTTACACAAGTGTTGCATTCTTAGAATCCTATTTTCTAGATGTTTCCGTGATACTTCGAGGTGTATTTGGTTGCTATTTCATGCAGCGTTGGAAAATGCCTGCATGTTTGTGAGAATTCTCAGAAATTTACGAGACTTTGGCGGAAAAAAGGCACTGCTCACTAACCTCGTTACACCGTCCCCACTGTAAAGCACGGAGGTGGTTCGATCATACTTTGGGGCTGTTTTTTCAGTGCTGAGCCTGGAGAGTTGGAAACCATACAAGGAATCATGGACAGTGTCAAGTACAAAGATATATTGGAGGCAAACCTGCTGAAGTCTGCTAGAGCTCTGCGCTTGGGGCACAATTTCAAGTTTCAACAAGATAACGACCCCCAAGCATGTGTCAAAAACACTAAAGCTTGGTTTGCTGGCAAGAAAATCACAGTTTTGGAGTGGCCCAGCCAGTCTCCAGACCTCGATCCTATAGAAAATCTATGGCGAGAATAAAAGCTAGCGGTGTACCGACCTTCCCCATCAAATCTGTCACAGCTCGAGAAAATATGCCATGAAGAATGGCGAAAACTGTCAGCAGACCACTGCAGCAGGCTCCTAGAAGGCTACCCAAGGCATCTGCAGGCTGTAATTGGCGCAGCAGGATCATCCGCAAAGTATTAGATGAAGACATTCCAAAATTATCTTTCTTTAAGAATCTGTTTTAAATTTTTCAAATGTATTTTGTGTATTAAATAAAAGTGTGATAGATATGCTTATGAAAAAAAATTATTGGGGTTTAAAATATTAATTGTTTCTATCAAACTAAACAAAATACATCCAGTTTCCACGGGGTTGGGTATAGGCTTTTGCAAGGCTCTGTATATACACTAGTATATTTGCGTACGAGTGAAATAGGTTCTGCAGTTTCAAGAATAGTTGGATAGAGCTGGAGACTAGCACAATAAACAACAGATTAAGCAACAGGAATCGACGGAACACTGATGTATAATTCATGGTTTATATAAATCAAGAATTTTCAGACTTGGCTTACAGAGACCCATTATCACCGACACATGTAGTGGATGTGATACATAAGAAGAGAGAGACAAAGTAGCAGGAAGAGAGAGAGAGAGAGAGATTAACATGCGCATTCCTTGTAATGTAAATTTTATTTTTACAGGCGTCGAGCTGGCAAAAGTGTTAGCACACTGCTCAAAATGCGTAGGGCGTTTCGTCGTCCTTACGTTCAGAGTTCAAATTCCACCTAGGTTGACTTTGCATTTCGTTATTTGGTGGTCGATAAAAAAGTACCAGTCGAGCTCTGTGATTGCTGAAATCGACTTATCCCATACCTACGAAATTGCTGGTCTTGTGCCAAAGTTTGAAAGAAATATATATTTTATTTAAAGATGGACTTTTATGTATGCAAAAGTCTTCAAATTTGCCTAAACGTCTGACTCACTGCATCTTTCTTTCTGCCCATGTATCTATCTATCTGTCTGTCTGTCTGTCTCTCTGTATATATGTATTCTTGTTGCATTGTGTTTACATGTGAGCAATATATATATATATATATATATATATATAATATATATATATATATATTATATATATATAAATATATATTTGGGTCTATGTATAAATATATATATATTATATATATATATATATATATATATATATATAAAACCCAATGCACATGCTTATGTATTACTCTGCGTCCATACACCCCAAGCACACACACACACCTAAGCGCGCATACGCAGACACACAGACACACACACACACACACAAGCACTTATACACAATTCTGATTGAAGTTGTAACTTATCAGAAATATTAAATTCCATACAATAATATTCAGCATGTATGCATTAGCTCACATTCTTAATTAAATTCTATTTCTTTTCTCCCTTCTGGTCTGGTCTGAACGCAACCCACATCATTAGTAATTTAAACTAAACGTAGATCTTTCTACAAAGGATATATTGAAATGTCTATCAAATATATGAAACGGCCTATTCAGGTTTTGATGTGTGCTTTCAATGTGTAGTCACGATTAATTTTAATAGACGATATATATATATTTAGAGATTCTATAAAATTATTATTCCATCTATAATACATGCAGCACGTGTGGTTTAGTGGCTGTAACCTCTAAGTTCTATTATAAAAGGATCGATAGTTAAAACTAGTTGGGACTTATTTACGTGGTAGCTATTTCAGAAAACATGTTGTTGGGTCTTATTGAGTAGAACGCTATTTTAATCTCGTTCGATCTTATTCTGCTGCATTGCAATAATAATCGAACAGTCTGTCTTATATAATGCAGATGTACAGCAAAGGTATTCATCTATTAAACAAAAGATAAACGCAAGAGGAATATCTGTATGTTATTTGATAATGGGAGGTGTATTTCGCCTGGCTCTCTATGTTCTGGTTTCATATCCCAGTGAGGCCGTTTTTCTATTCCATCAGTTTAGGAAGGAAGTGCGCAATGGAAATCAAATATCTAAGTTGATTCGTCACACACCCTGTTTTCTCTGCCTCTTTGTCTGTCTCTGTCTCCCTCCATCCATCTCATTCTTTTTCTCCCTCTTTTTCCACTGCGTCTCTCTTCCTCTCTGACCCTCCACTCCTCTCGGCATCGATTATTTTGCACCGTCTAAAGCAATGATCTCAACCGGGGCGACTGTGGCACTTGGGGCTCCGTAGGAGATTTTGCTGTTAAAGTCTGTGCAAGAAACTGGTTATAATTCTGCAATACACAAAATATTTTAACATCGATACCCGAC
>NW_021836914.1:0-5000 GCF_006345805.1 Octopus sinensis | reverse complement strand
CCCTCATATTCATAAGTACATTTAACAAACATTCTATCAGATGACGTCAGTATAAACAAACGTATTGAAAGAAATCCAAACCTCGGTCAGAGTTTAATTATTCAGAGCTTCTAAATATACGATGTTTTGAGTGTGTCTATTAATTGGTGTATAAAAGAAACGCGAACATCCTACATATAATTGCCCATGAGAGAACCAGGGAGAAGCAAGGTGATGTGCAACAACCTTGAGAGGTTTCCTTGAGACTTGTTTATTGACATAGTGAAACTTAGTTTCACTGCGAACTGGAACCGTTTAAATTCAAAGAGAAGGTCATATGGGATTAACGGGATTCGTGGAATGAAGACCTTCTCATACTTATAGTTCCCAGTTATAATTGTTGCCTTTAGTACATGGGGTCGCATCGATTTCCCCAACAGTATGGTGCCATTGCACAAACGAAGTGGGTCCAAATTCCAGAGCATCATGATGCGGGTTCCTTTTTAAGTGTTAAGTGGTGAGGTGGTATTCCAAATGGTTGTAGAGAGCTCAGGATCTCAGTTGGCAAAACTACAGCCTGGTCCTGATCAGTGACAATGCCGAAGGATTTGAATGACTCTTCTTGTCCAGGCAAGAGCTGCAACGGAAACAATGATATAATTTGCCGACTTGGGACTTATTGCAAAGATGCATGATAAACAACATTTTTTGTATTATCATTGGGAGTCAGCACAATTTCTTTCTGTCTAACATCTTCACTTCTTTCTTCCTCTCTCTCACTGTCTTTCTGTTGATTGTTTTCAACCATCACTACCACTAGCACCATCACCATCGCCGCCATAACTGCCATACACACACCATTCCGACACCTGACACCACCATCATCAATACCTTTCACTTCGCCGCCTTCCCCTCCACCACCATTACAACTGTCTTTCACATTGCTAACTATCACCGGAATCACTGACCGCCTAGCTTACCACCACCACCATCAGCGTCACCTCCGCCTCTATCACAAATACAGCTCATACTATTACTATCACCCCGACATGAGGAATACTAGAAATGTCATTGAATATTGAGAGAGGGAAGGTAAAATATGTGACACACTGATACAGAGAAATTCGTTTTCGCATTAATATTATCATCATTATATATATATGTATATAATATATATATATATTATATATATATATACATACACACATACATACATACCTATATGCAGATATATATATATATATATATATATATATATATATACATACACACATACATACATACCTATATGCAGATATATATATATATATATATATATATATATATATATATATATATATATATATAGTGTTCAGCAAAAATTGTTTTACCACACACCAAACTTTTAGAAATAGCAGCCAAAGAATTTAGCTATTTCCTCTACTTTAAGAAGATTCTCCCAGATGATGTATACTAAAAAACATTACACGTAGGTATAGAGGGAAAAGTAACGAAAGTTCACTCGAAAGATTGATTACTTGTGAACGCGTTTCTGGGTTAGTTAGATATAGAGATGCTAGAAATACATCCCTATTCCAACATTCCTTTCATCAGCACAAGATTTCATTAAATTTAAATTTGAGTGCACTAAAAATCGAACCTACCCATCTGATTTGAGTAACCTCAGACGAACCAACTATATATATATATTCTGTTTGTATATCCCCTGTGCACGTTCGAACCTCTGGATCAATCTGCACCATACTTGGAGTACGTCAATAATTTGGCCTAGGAACGAATAATACCGTCTTGATTTATGGCGTCCTGACGTAGTAGTTAAATAACCAGCTAACAAATACGCACACGTATGTAGACATCATTACAGTTGTGAGGATAATGATAAAAAAAAGAGAATTTCCAAAGGTACTTTCATGTGAGAAAACAAAATTCATGCGTTGATAGATGCCTTTTTCTTAATTAATGAGGGACTGTGCATCGTACGTTGATCTTCCAATACATATTTCGGTCATTTCTGGAACCAGTCGTCTTATTAACACTTGATATTTCATATTTAAATCCCATGTGATTATTCTTAGTACAACTCGACTTTATTAACACTTTGACTTACCTGTTTTGTCAATGTTAACTTAGTAATTAAGTAACCAGCTATTTACACACACACACACACACACGTATGTATATTTCATTACAGTTGTGACGATTTCTGATATAAAAGAGAATTTCTAAAGGTACTTTCCTTTTTTATATTCTTCCCTGGCTTTCTATTTGTGTAAGGTATGTAGTTATGCGAGTGTATGTGTGAGAAAAAAAAATTCATACAGAGTTACACGCTTTTTTCTCAATTAATTGAATATCGTACATTGATTTTCTAATACATATTTCGGATACTTTTGAAACAAGTCGCCTAACAGATATTTCTTTGAGCTTTGTAGCACAAATCCATTTGCGTCTACTCTTTTGTACCAAGAATTCACTCAATATTACACTGAGTATGTAACAGAGAATGAGTCAAAGCTTTTCACTGAACAACGGACAGCTTACAATTGGATCCTTCAAATGAACCAGGAGGAGGAAAATGCTGGTATGTTCCTTTTTGAAAGCTCCTGGAGTACTGGCAAGACGTATTTGATCGACCTTTTGATCAACCTTTTGTTAGCAAATGTCCGTCTAGATGGTGGCACTGCATTGGCGGTAGCGTCTTCTGGAATAGTAGCTACTATCTTGACAGGTAGAGGAAAGAGGTCATCCTACATTCAAGGATTCCTTGAATTTAGTTAGGACGGAGACTCCAATTTGCAACATTTCTAAGATATTAGCAAAGGCCAAGGTCTTGCGGAAGATACACTTGATTGTCTGGGATGAATGTACCAGGACTCACCGTGGAGCACTTGAGGCTGTTGACTGTAGCGCAAAACATTTTAGAGGAAAGGACATTGTCATGGGTGGGGGTCACTGCAGTTTTGATTGGAGATTTCAAACAAACCATTCCTGTGATCCCAAAAGGTTCAAAAGCAGATAAAATACAAGCCTGTCTCAAACAATCCAATCTGTGAACCATGGGACTAAATTGCATATTGAAATAGCTCTGCCTGAAAATATTCCCTTGTATTGACATCGTTTAGTACGCCCAGGCCATCGCTGCGTTGAATAACAGGGTAGATTATGAAGGAACGGGACGAAAATATGCAAATAAACCTATGTTTATTCGACGTATGAAGTTCACCCATACAAGACCACATTTAGTGATAGGCGCGCAAGTATTTTTTCTGCTGATAGTGATAAGGAATTAAATTGAATCGCGAAAAATTAATGAATCTCACTCGTGTCTGCCTATGAGAATGTGTTTGTGTATATATGTATATAATTACTTATGTATGCGGGTAACTGTATATTCATACATTCATATAGACATCTACATATCTGTATATCTGTCTATATTTTATATATATATATATATATATAATATATAATATATATATATATATATATATATATATATATATATATATTATATATATATATATATATATATATATATATATATATATAGATAAGTACATATAGATAAATGTACGTATATTCTATAATCACTTAGCTATCAGTGTATGTTTGCATATGTATATATATATATATACACACCCACACACACACATATATATATATATATATATATATAAGTTTATCAAATATACCTATATTTATACTTATCCTTATCTATGTCTCCTCAGTCTGTCTGGCTCTCCCACCTCTGTTTCTCTCTCTTAGTATCTCTATATAAATTATATATATATATACATACATACATACATACATACATATATATATATGTTTGTGTGTGTGTGTGTTTGTATATATGTATGTATGTATGTTTATGTATATATATATATTTATATAAATATATATATTATATTATATATACATATATATATATTATAATATATATATATAATATATATATATTATATATATATAGATTATATATATTATATAGATATTCCTGTATATTCTTCACCGTCATTCATACATAATTAGAACATGTTTCTCTGCGTGCACCAGTGCTCATGTTCCTGCTATGACTGGTGGCATTATTACAGCAGGATATTAAAGTTACTGCATCAGAAGTATAGGACAGTTGTAATTATATGCTTGTAACCTAATAAAATATATCCACGTAGTCGACTAATGTGCTGTGAGGAACGTGTAGGGGGTGGGGGGGGGACAGTCCTGATAGAGCGGTCGTCGAGATCTACCAACTTCAATTACACTGTAAGCACAATTATGAACCATATATTTATGTATATGTATGTAGGATTGAAGGGGGGTGCGCGCGTGCGTATATTTATAGATACTTGTGTGTCTGTGGCATGATGTGCTTACGTATATATATATGTATATATTATATATATATATATATATATATATATAGTATATATATATATATATATATATATATACATATACAATTATATATGCTTCTTACATGCATATATATATATTACATATGAATATGTAATATAGGCCATGTATGTATGGAGTATATTATATATATATATATATATATATATTACAATAATTACTTAATGCTAAGTATACACACCACACACACACACACACATATGTATGTATGTATATATATATATATATATATATATATATATATATATATATATACATATATGTGTGTGTGTGTGTGTGCATACTTATGCATATAAGTAATTATGTAATTTACTCGTTCCTCCTCTTCTCAATATCTGAATATATTCGTGTATATGAATGAATATATCTATTTGTCTATCTATCTATATATCTATCTGCATATCAACTATCAATCTACGTATCTATTTATCTATCTATATGCATATGTTTATATATACTATCCTGTCTATTTATCCATATCTATCTATGTTATCTATCTGTATATCAATTTATCTATCTATCCCATCTATCTATCTATCTATATCATTATTATCTATCTGTATATCTCATCTATATCTATATCTATTCTATCTATCTATCTATCT
>NW_021836913.1:20000-33536 GCF_006345805.1 Octopus sinensis | reverse complement strand
TCTATATATGTGTATATATATATAATATATATATATATATGTATATATATATATATATATATGTATATATATATATATATATATATGTATATATATATATATAATATATATATATATAATATATATATAGAGGGAGAGAGAGAGAGAGAGACATACATACATACATATGTATATAAATATATATACACACATAAATATATATATACATCATCATCGTCGTTTAACATCCACTTTCCATGCTGGCATAGGCTGGACGGTTTGACTGAGGGCTTGGCAAGCCAGAAGGCTACACCAAGCTCCAATCAGATCTGGCAAAGTTTCTACAGCTGGATGCCCTTCCTAACGCCAGTTACTCCGAGAGTGTAGTGGGTGCTTTTTACGTGCCACCGGCACGGTAGTTAGTCAGGCGGTACTGGCAAGGGAGTTAGTCAGGCGGCGAGCTGGCAGAAACGTTAGCACGCCGGGCGAAATGCGTAGCGGTATTTCGTCTGCGTTACGTTCTGAGTTCAAATTCCGCCCAGGTCGACTTTGCCTTTCATCCTTTCGGGGTCGATAAATTAAGTACCAGTTACGCACTGGGGTCGATGTAATCCACTTAATACCTATGTCTGTCCTTGTTTGTCCCCTCTGTGTTTAGCCCCTTGTGGGTAATAAAGAAATAGGTACTGGCAACGACCTGGCTCGAATGGTGCTTTTTACGTGCCACCGGGACGACAGCCACTCAGGCGGCACTGGCAACGACCACGCTCGAATGCTGCTTATTACTTGCCACCAGCACGGGACCAGTCAGGTGGCACTGGCATCAACCACGCTCGAATTGTGCCTTTTACGTGCCAGTCAGGTCTTCGCAAGCGCAGTTTATTGCCCAATGACTGACGGGTACTCTTACTGACACAAGCCACGGTTACGGTCTCACTTGGCTTGCCGGGTCTTCGCAAGCACAGCATATCTCCAATGGTCTCGGTCACTTGTCATCGCCTCAGTGAAGCCCAACGTTCGAAGGTCGTGCTTCACCACTTCATCCCAGGTCTTCCTAGGTCTACCTCTTCCACAGGTTCCCTCTACTGCTAGGGTGTGACACTTTTTCACACAGCTGTCATCATCCATACGCAACATATGACCATACCAGCGCAGTCGTCTCTCTTGCACACCGCATTTGATGCTTCTTATGCCCAACTTTTCTCTCAGGGCGCTTACACTCTATAGTGTATGCACACTGGCATTACACATTCAGCGGAGCATACTGGCTTCATTTCTTGCAAGTATACGCATGTCCTCAGCAGTCACAGTCCATGTTTCACTGCCATGTAGCATGGCTGTTCGCACACATGCGTCATACAGTCTACCTTTTACTCTGAGCGAGAGGCCCTTTGTCACCAGCAGAGGTAGGAACTCTCTGAACTTTGCCCAGGCTATTCTTATTCTAGCAGCTATACTCTCAGAGCATCCACCCTCGCTATTGACTTGGTCACCTAGGTAACGGAAGCTATCAACTACTTCTAGTTTTTCCCCTGGCATATGACGGAAGATATTTTCTGCACACTTTCAGTGTTTGTTAACATTTGCCAAACACAAAAACTATCTTCCCAGTAAGCCTTCCTTTGATATTTCTACACCTCTTATGTATCCAAAGCTTACACTGGGTACATCTTATGGAGTTTCTACCTAAACCTTTTCCACAGATCGAGCAGGGCCATCTACCTGAAGGGATTTGTGATTTGTCTGCCTTCCTACTTATTAAGAATTTTGTTTTTGCTAGATTGACTCTAAGGCCCTTCGATTCTAGACCGTGCTTCAAAACATGAAACTTCTCTAGTTTTGATAGTGACTCATCTATTAGAGCAAGGTCATCAGCATAGAGAAGCTCCAAACACACACACACGCACACTCACACACACACACACACACATATACATACATACATACATACATACATACATACATACATACAGACATACATACATACATACATACATACATACATACGTACGTATGTACGTATGTATGTGTGTATATATATATATATATATAATATATATATATATACATATTTAGGACATTGTCTCGTGTGTTCTTACGAGTTTTGAGACGGTGATTATGATATGAGGGGAATGTGATAGCTATTTCTATCAGATCGACCGACTGTGTCTGATTAGTTACGGTATTTTCGGGTATATAAGGTGCACCCCTAATTTTAACAGGCCTAATCTGCGAAATCAAACAAAATGCAACTAACCCCGAATACCCTAGTTGAATATCTCATTGCATTTTCATGTATAGGCACCATTAGGATTTAGACTGACACCTTTTGGTATGCTGTTATGGAAGGCTAACTTGCAATACCAACCTTTACACTGCCAAATACCATCACTGACCTTCACCAGTATTGTTCTTCGTTAAAAACACCAAACGAATCTAAGCCAAAACCTGACTTTCAGCATGTAAGACGCAAGGTGACTTTTGAGGGAAATTATTTGGAAGAAAAGTATGCTTTTTGTACCGAAAAATACGGTATTTCGTGTTATAAACCTCAACTAGCACTATAGTAGAAATGAAACCTCAACTAACACGTCTTTTATATAGCCAGAAGCGTAACGAACTTCTGTTGAAAAATAGGTTTTGTTCTGAACTATCACAATAATGTACATTTGAATGTGTTTTATCAAATAAAATATTTCTAAAATGTATTGTGCGAATCAATAGTGCATAACATTTCATATAAACTGAAAAGCTATAGAAATGTATTAGTAGTATGCTCTGAATAAACTCAACCTAACATTGTATTGTGGATAATGAGATTAGGAGTTGAGGAAAATATAATAATAATAATAATAATAATAATAATAATAATAATAAAGATGACCTGAATACTGTTTAAAGAAAATACTTATCATATGGTTAAATGAGAATATTCTATCGTTATAAACAGTGGTGTACTGGGTCTAAAGATATTTATTTTTTTATTGATCACAGGGGGCTAAACATAGAGGGGAGAAATAAGGACAGACAAAGAGATTTAGCCGATTACAGCGACCTCAGTGCGTAACTGGTACTTATTTAATTGACCCCAAAAGGATGAAAGGCAAAGTCGACCTCGGCGGAATTTGAACTTAGAACGTTGCAGCAGACGAAATACCGCTATGCATTTCGCCCGGCGTGCTAACGATTCTGCCAGTTCGACGCCTTAACTGGGTCTAAAGATATTGGTTGCCATGAAACTAAGAGGGTCTACCCACAACTACAATGCTATCATTTAATTTTTTTCTTTTTTTTTAAGTATTCTTTTCAACTATCTACAAACACAGCCAGGCTGAAATAATTAATGAATTCTTCCAGGAGTGAATAAAAAAATTCTCAAACATGAGAGGATGGGCCCCTTAGATACTAACATGCCCCATTTCCCATATATATATAGATTCTAATGGTGCAGGGGCCCACTTGTCATCGGGCAAGCTGGCAACCTGGCCAGTCCGCCACTGGTTATAAATAGTGCAGGAGATGAAAATTAGATTCAGATAACACTCCGCTTGTGTGGCTTAGTGTGGTTAGGGTATTCAGCCATTAGCGTAGCTGGGCGGTAGGGGCGGTCTACTCCGGTGGAACTTTTAAAGGGGTGGTACTTTTGGCTCTGCTGTAGGCAATAAATATGTGTTTTTTGTGGTCTCCGGGGGCGGCAAACGGAAGGGCCGCCCCGGACAGCACACACTCTAACTACGCTAGTGTGTCCAATTCTCAATCGTAAGGTCGTGAATCGTGTGTTCGAATCCCGGCGGTGCACTGTGCCCTTGCGCAAAGCACTTCATTTCCCTTTGCTCCAGTTCATTCAGCTTACAAACATGACCTCTACCTGTAATTCAAACGGCCAGCCTTCTCACATTCTGCCACGGTGAATCTCCTTGATAACTACGCTAAGGGTACATGTGTCTGTGGAATGCTCAGCCACCTCCACGTTAATTTTACGAGCAGGCTGTTCCGTTGATCGGATTAACTGGAACCCTCGTCGTAACCGACGAAGTGCAGTTTTAGCTAATCTAATACCCTAACCTAAAGGTATATAAAAAAAAAAGAAAAAAGCAGTTTGGGTTAAGAGGCTCACTTTGCAACCACGTGGTTTCGGGTTCCGTTCCGCTTCGCAATACCTTGGGAAAGTGTCTTCTTCGATAGCCCAGCGCCGACCAATGCTTTGTGAGTGAATTTGGTATCACAGAAACCATGTCGAAGCCCATTGAATATATGTGTGCGGGTGAGCAGCGTTGGATTAGTTCATTAAGCAAAATAAGCACGTGCTTAGGGCGTCATGGGACGGGAGAGGGGGGAACATCAGAAATGAAAATGGTTTACGGCACGAAAGAAATCACTTTAAAGTTGCTAAAATAATATTCGTAATGCCTTTATCTCTACTAAGTATAGAAGCAGATGTGTTACCTAAGATTAATTTTAACGATATCATCAAACACTTTGCAATTAACAAAGAAAAAAAATGAAGGATGAAACTTTTAAAATATAAATAAAATGAAGTGTAGTGGATCTTGTAAGCATGAAGTGGATTCGATCCGCCATAGCTAAATTTAAATTAACACTGCAATAAAACTTTTCCCACGGTGTAACAATGGTTTTTCTGTGGTAGCAGTTTTACATTTTCCAGATGTCTTCAGCTAGGCGGAAATAATGTCTTCACCACTTGACCTTTTCTAACCTCTTCTAGAATAGAGATAACAAGACCACCAACTAAATCTATTGTTCTCAATGATATGGCTATCCTTCTGGATAGTTATAAAGGCAAGAACACCCCAAGCAAAAAAAAAAAGAGTTAGTCACAGTCGGTGACTACTCAACGAGTTCAGTCACATCGTGACGACTCAATTAGGGAACGGACTGTTAGAATCATGATCACAAGGAATGCAGCTACTAAAGATAATGGTCAGCGAGAGAAACGAAATTTACTGTCAGCAACTGTGAGACAACGTCCCACAGCCTACAATTCTCACTAGCTCTAATTCTGTTCTCTTACAACATCATTCTATCTCTCTCTGTATTTACTACTAAACAATTTCTCCCGTTACAATTGGTGACTCGCGACTTCAACTAAAAAACTTTATCGTAATAAAAATTTCTCCTGTTACAGAAGTATACAAAAGTAAACATTATTTTCCATCTTACTGTGAATTTTGTTTCATTTTGAAAAATAAAAATTTATTTTATGGTTTATTATCGTTTACATTTTGAATTTTTTGTTTATTTTTTTAACCATTTACATATACTTGAGGGCACCAAGACTTTTTAAGTGCTAAGGGTCTCTAATGGGTCTTAATCCGGCCTTGCGGGTGAGTGCGTCTTTGTGTTTTTCCTTCCCCTTTGAAAACCTGTGTTAGTTTGTTTACGTCCCCGGAAACCGCTAGGATAAGTACCAAACATAAAAAGTAAGTACTGGGGTCCATTTATTCGACTAAAACCCGTTAGAGTGGTGTCCCAGCATGGCCACAGGCCGAAGACTGAAACAAAAGATAAAAACTAAAAACTGCTGTCTCACCGCTCGTAGTAGTAGCAGTAGCAGCAGCAGCAGCAGCAGTAGTAGTAGTAGTAGTAGTAGTAGTGGCAGCAGCAGCAGTAGTAGTAGTAGTAGTCGCAATAGTAGTATAAGACTGCCATATTTCCCAGTGCACTCGTCGTCCCTTGGAGTAAAAAAAACAAAAGGCTTCGAGGAAACTTATGGTCATCTGTGTCGATAACAATTAAACAGTGAAATTAGTGAGTTTGGATAGCGTTATATAAAATCATTAAATTCACTGTATAATTATTGTGGATGTGTTATGGTGGAGAAAAAAGAATCTTACAACTCGGAGCTGTATCCTTCGCTTCAAACCGAGAATTTCATTTTCAATCCTCCTTCAGACAAAGGTACAGCCCTGAAGCGTCGAATTTCTCGTCTATCCACGGCTTACGAATTTAACCCAACCTTCCAGACTTTATTTTATTACTTGCTGTTGTTTAACCACTTCATATTATGAGGCAGTAGTTAGGGGATAGTGTCATGAACAACGCAGATGAGCGGTGACAGTTTAACTGAAGATATATAGCACGTAATCTATAAAGAGAAATCAATGCATTATAATAAACCATATAAGAAAATCATAATACATTTGAAATAAAGATATTTCCTGATTAAACGCACGATTAGTATACATGCCTTCTAGTTCTATTATACGAAGAAGCTGAAAACATCCTGGCTTTGTATAAAAGAAAATACAAGAGGATCAGTTAATTATGATTTTATTCAACATAATAACTACAGAAATCAACCGTCCGAAGACAAACAGGTTAAGACAATCCTTCCAAGTATTTGGACTCACGTGGACCGGTTTCTAGACTGGCATTATAACCTCGCCTTCCTCGGCACGCGTTACCAATTGCCTATATTATTGATTCTGTTATTATCATTTTTTTAAAAAATTGTTACACTAGATAATAATAGAGTCAATGATATTTTCGCGAATATTTTCTCCTGAATTATTCGCTCCTTTTACTCTTTTACTCTTTTACTTGTTTCAGTCATGTGACTGTGGCCATGCTGGAGCACCGCCTTTAGTCGATCAAATCGACCCCAGGACTTATTCTTTGTAAGCCTAGTACTTATTTTATCGGTCTCTTTTTGCCGAACCGCTAAATTACGGGGACGTATACACACCAGCATCGGTTGTCAAGCGATGTTGGGGGACAAACACAGACACACAAACACGCACACACACACACACACACACACACACACACACACACACACACACACACACATATATATATATATATATATATATATATATATATACACATACATACATATATACGACGAGCTTCTTTCAGTTTCCGTCTACCAAATCCACTCACAAGGCTTTGGTCGGCCCGAGGCTATAGTAGAAGACACTTACCCAAGGTGCCACGCAGTGGGCCTGAACCCGTCCTTATTGAAACTATTTTCACATTGGTGGCTGCTATGATTTGCACACTTATTGCAGCAGTCCTTCAGTAAAAGGACTAAGAGGGTTGGGCCTTCAATCAAGCCTTTTGCGACACCCTTAAAGCCAGTAACTTTTCTGCACACCGTCGTGTGTGTATATGTAGAAAAATACCCACGCAAATATTGAAAACGATATATTCAGAACAGTCACTACCCATGAATTTATTCAGAACAATTCCAGTCACTGCTGCTATAACCACAACAGGTCACTTTTAGGTCACTTGACCATTTAAGAAGACTCTACCTACAGCCTATTACTGTCATACCTGTGACGCCTTTTCTCCTTTTCCTACTCCCTTTTCTTCTTCTTCTTCTTCTTCTTCTTCTTCTTCTTCTTCTTCTTCTTCTTCTTAGCTGTCTCTTTCCTCGGCTACTACTGCTTAAACAATCGAAATCCAGAAACAACATCCCTCTTATTCAATATTTCTTCAGATCTGCTACTACCTACCTACCGAGCCTTCACAAATGTGAGTGAGAGAGAGAGAGAAGAGAGAGAGAAAGAGAGAGAGAGAGAGAGACAGACAGACAGACAAACAGACAGATAGACAGAAAAAAGGAAAATGGGGTTGGACAAAATAATGGAAACATTTTGCGCCATAGCATCACAATTTTGAAATATCTATAAAACCGTCAACAGCTTGTTTATTTTTTATGCTTTTAAAATTTATTATTAGTGTTGCTTAATATGTTTTGCTAAAATTGCTGTTTCATTTCAGATATCACCAGAAAAAGGTAATTAAAATTCATTAAAATGACAGATCTATCGAACTTTCAAACAGGTCAAATCGTTGGTGCTCGTTTGGCAGGCTCTAACGTAACGAAAACAGCCGAAATGTTTGGTGTATCAAGAAGTACTATCTCGAAAGTAATGACAGCTTTTGAGAAAGAAGGAAAAACCTCCTCGTCGAAACAAAATTCCGGAAGAAAACCAAAACTTTCAGATATGGACAGTCGGAATCATACGCGAATTCTTAGAAAGGATCACAAAAGTACAGCTCCCAAAATTACTGCAGAGCTTTATGACCACCTCGAGAACCCAGTTTCCACAAAAGCTGTTCGCTGGGAGCTGCACAAAGCCGGATTTCACGGGAGGGCTGCAATCAGAAAACCACTACTTTCAAAAACAAACGTTGCAAAGCGTTTAGAGTGGAGTAAAAACCTACAGAATTGGTCCCTAGAGCAGTGAAAGAATGTTATTTTCTCGGACGAGTAATTTTTTAACTTATCTCCGACCACCGGTCGAGTATACATGTGGAGATAGCCAAAAGAAGCATTTGACCCAGACTGCCTTCTTCCAATTGTTAAACATGGAGGAGGATCTGTGATGATCTAGCGGGGGGGGGTTATCTTGGAAATATGCCGGCCCAATGGTTTCCCTTCATGTCAGAATTAATAATCAAGACGATTTAAGTATTTTATCTGATCAAATTCATCATATGGTTGCGGAACTGTTACCGGAGGGAAACGCAATCTTTCAGGATGATAAGGAACCAATTAACACAACCAAAGTTGTTACTGAATGACACGAGGGACATTCTAGTGAAGTTGAACATCTTATCTGGCCACCATGGTCCCCCAAATTTCAATATTATTGAACATTTATGGTGCATTTTAGAAAAACAAGTAAGGAGTCGATATACCCCACCATCATCACTACAAGAACTGGAAACTAATTTAGCTGAAAAATGGACAAAAATTCCTTTGAAAACAATTCAAATTTTGTCCGAGTCCATACCTCATAGAATTCAAACTGTAATTACTGTTAAAGGCGGTCCTACCCGATTTTAAAATTAATTTGTTTGAAATTTTAAGGCGTTTCCATTATTTTGTCCAACCTCTGTATTTGAAAACTATGGAAATGTTTTTTTAAAAAGATTTCATTTAATTTTTTCACAATTTAATTTCTTTTCATGCTTTACTCTAAGTTGAAAAAGTCGCAAAGACTGAAACCGGTACTAAAATGTTCTTCATGATAAAATTATTTTAGCATTTTCTACCTTGCCCTATTTTCCTTTTATATATATTTCCTGGTTTTAGGTAAAACAATATGCAGGACGATCTGTTAATTATGATTTTATGTAACATATTCCCCTCTCTGATTCGCACACTTATTGCAAAGGTCTTTCAGATTTTCTAAGCCCTGTAAAAGAACTCGGAAGATCGGACTGCCAGTTAGGCCTTCCGCGATATTCTTAAGGCCAAGAACTTTTCAGCACCTCGCTCCTAGTTCTTCGTGTATCATCAGTGGTTCTCAACCATTTTTTGCCTATGGAACCCTTTCATTCCTAGGTTACTCTATAAGACTTCCATAGCTATTTCTTTTGTTTGTTTCAGTCATATTACTGAAGCCATGCTGGAGCATCACCTTTAGTCGAGCAAATCGACCCCAGGACTTATTCTTTGTAAACCTAGTAGTTATTCTATCGTTTTTTGGGGGGTTTTTTGCCGAACCGCTAGTTTACGGGGACGTGAACACACCAGCATCGGTTGTCAAGTGATGTTGGGTGGACAAACACAGACACACAGGCACACACACACACACACACACACACACACACCACATATATATATATATATATATATATACGACGGGCTTCTTTCAGTTTCCGTCTGCCAAATCCACTCACAAGGCTTTGGTCGGCCCGAGGCTATAGTAGAAGATACTTGCCCAAGGTGCCACGCAGTGGGACTGAACCTGGAACCAAGCTACTTACCACACAGCCACTCCTGCACCTATTCGCTATGTTAAAAAAAAATCTTACTGTATTTTTATATACATTATTTACATTGTCTACATTTGACGGATATTTGTCCTCATCTTGTTTGTTGTTAACACAACGTTTCGGCTAATATACCCTCCAGCCTTCTTCAGGTGTCTTGTGGAAATTTCGAACCGGGGTTCTCATTCCTAAGGTATTTTTCGATGTTATTATTATTATTATTATTATTATTATTATTATTATTCAGGTCACTACCTGGAATCGAACTCGGAATCTTGGAGTTAGTAGCCCACGCTCTTAGCCACTACGCCAGATGCCTGTGTATTTTTATAATTAAATACTATTAGGAAGTATATAAAAAAAGAAAAGAAAATATTTTATATATTGTATGAATATAACCAATTTATTGTAGATAAATTTTAACAATAAAATCTTCTATGGATCCCTAAGGGCCATATGGACCCGGATGTGAACCACTGATCGAATATGATTCAGTTCACATTTAATGTTGACGGGAGTCGTGGTGGTGGTGGTGGCAACGGTGAAGGTAATAGTGATTATGATAGGGGGTGTGGTGGTCGGGGACGTGTTAATTTTGATTTGTTAAAGTTGGTGGTGGTGGTGGTGGTGGTGGTGGTGATAGTGGTGGGGATGGTGGTGGTGAAGTGATTGTGGAGAGAGTGATGATGATGATCATAATTGTCGTGCTCCTGGTGTTGGTGTTGGTGTTGGTGTTGGTAGAGTAGAATGCCGCATGAATTTGGTGGTGGCATCAGTGAGGGCGAATGTAGCGTTTGTATTGTCATTTAACTTCGAATCAACTCGGAATGAGTCGAATGGGCGCGGCTGTTTCGGCGCTGGTGACTTGGCACGGCTGACTGGACGTTCTGCATGTTTTGGAAGACAGTACCTTTTAGCACTGCAGGCAAACACTCGCGGACGCCTGCGCGTGCTCGTAGAAATATATATATATATATAGAGAAAAAATGTGAGGAGACAATACACATACATACATGCAAACAAGACTAGAAAGTCACACACATAAACAGAGAGAAGGAAGTGGAGAGAGAAATGGAAGGGAAGAAGAACGATAGAAACATTAAAATTTCTAATGTCAAATAAGTCAGCGTCGAAACAGCGACTCAAAATAAGCAACGCTGTAACATCAGTGCTTATTCTGTCAGTCACTTGCGTTGAACCACTAACGTTACGCGAACGGACATACACAAGCCAACACCGGTTGTCAAGCGGTGAAGTGACGAACAAATACAGACACAAAGACATAAACACACACACACACACACACACACATACGACAGGCTTCCTCACAGTTTCTGTCTACCAAAATTCGCTCACAAAGCATTGGTCGTCTTGGGGATTATAATACAAGATATTTCCTTAAGGTGGGACTGAACTGGAGACCGTGTGACTGCAAAGCGAGTTTCTTAACCACACAGCCATGCTTGCGACTGTATATTAAATTTTAACAAATAATAATAATAATAATAATAATAATAATAATAATATAATAATAACAACAATAATAACAATAATAAAGGACTGGCTCTCACCCTCGAATTTTAAGGATCGAAAACCATGGTTAACGGACCCAGTAAACCGTGTCTTTACAGACGAGACCAGCGGGACTCGATACATAGTTGAGCTGCACTCATAGAAAGAAGATGGATTCACTAAAGCAAGTAACGGAGCCATTTATCAGTTTAACGGTATTGTTACTGCTTACAAAAGCGAACCATACAACTCGGTTGTAGCTAATTACATCTTAGTGGACTGGGACAGTTGAGAGTTAAACGTATTAGACATACTCACTGCACATCGTCAGTGATAGGGTTAATAAACCGCAGTTATCTATGGTTCTCAAAACACATGACACGACTGAACTATTAAAAGAGGTTTTATGGTAAAGATTAGAGTTCTATATAATTATATGAGTTAATATATTTCCAGTATTATAGCTGAGCTTTATCAGCCAATATATAACTTTATCCGCGTCACTATGACGACCAATGATTATATGAACAGGTGAATGTCTGTGTGTGTCTGTGTATATACAAATTCACACGCATATAGACATGTGAATGTGTGCACACACGTGTATATATGCACACATTCACAGTTATGCGTCAATTTATATATATATAATATATATATATAATATATTATATATATATATATATATATATTAGCACATATACGCATAGCCTCGCACACACACACACACACAACATATATAAACCAAAATAATATGAATAAAGAGATCTAGGCATGAAAATAGAGTTAATCATTTATTCTTCAAAAAGAGACATAGTAATTTCGAAGTTCAGTCTAAGACTGGGATTTCAAAATCGAAACAATATGAGAAACTTTGCTTAGTGAAACCTCAAATAATGATCATATGCTGACACGCCATGCTCACATGCGGGCACACACACACAAACTCTCACACACACTACAGAGAGAGAGGAGAGAGAGAGAGAGAGAGACACACACACAGAGAAAGAGAGAAAGAGGGAGAGAATGAGATGCGTTTTTGCGTTTCACGTCCACAATGTTTGTGTGTATGTGTGTGTATACACATTCATACATACATACATACATACATACATACATACATACATACATACATACATACATACATATTTACATACAAATTACTACAGATGGATTTATTTCACTACAGCTGTTTCAAACGTCTTTTCGTTGATAAACAGAAGCTTTACACCGTACAAAAAGAAAAAAAAAAACAGTTTTCATCCGGTGGATACATGTAAGAATAAAACAGTTTGAACATCTCTTTCAGTCAGAGAGTTTGAGTCGGTAGAGTCAAAATGGCGCTTGGTACTCCTTCTTGAGATGTTCAAAATGTTCTTGAGCACTCCCAACGAAGTTCTGAAGGACATGCAGTGTGACACATTTTTTGCTACCTTAGTGAATTGGACTAACGTGAAATAGTGTTTTAAACAAGGACACAATTCTGCCAGGGATTGAACTCAAGACCTTACGATCGTGAACCGAATGTCATAGACCATTAAATCATGCGTCTACATTATATATATATATATAATGGACTTTTAATAATACAGTATATATATATATATTATGCAGGAAAAGGATCCCATCAACTTTAAACAGAGTCTGGATAGATTCCTTCAAAGAATACCAGATAAGCCACCCATAATTGGATACAACTCACCCAACAAGAACTCACTACTTGAACAAAACTGGATACAACTCACCCAACGAGAACTCACTACTTGAAAAAAACTTGACTTAAACAAAACTTGACTTAAACAGGATTCGAATAATCCTATCAGGTGGTGCTATTAAGTTAGACATGGCCTGGACCAATCTTTGGTCGAAACATATCTAAGTTTATCTAAGTTTATATATATTTCATTATTCATTTTTTCATTCTCTCTCTATTTTCTTTCATTTCTTTCTGTTGAAAAGTATAGGCTCGAAACGTAAAAGACTTTTTCATTTTTCCCGAGCGTCAAACTATTACGCTTGCTTGCTGTTCATGCGGTTACAGGTATTGATAACGTTCATTCTCCCTTTTCTCATTAGGAAGTACGCGACTCAGTCTATCACCTTTATACAGTCCATCACCTTTATCGATCTTGCTAAGTTGATCCCGAATCCTCCATTCGGTCTCTTTAACTTGACCTTACTTTATAGGCGCAGGAGTGGCTGTGTGGTAAGTAACTTGCTAACCAACCACATGGTTCCGGGTTCAGTCCCACTGCGTGGCATCTTGGGCAAGTGTCTTCTGCTACAGCCCCG
>NW_021836913.1:2500-10000 GCF_006345805.1 Octopus sinensis | reverse complement strand
AACAAATCCCATTTGAATAATTATTTACTTATATATTAATCAGTCGAAATTGCGAGGATGATCCTGTTCTTGACTGAAGATTGAAGGCTTTGAATGACCCGTCCGTGTTTTTTGTATCGTCTTCTGAATGTTTTGCGTTCTTGTTTCATTTTGTATTTATATATATATATTAAAGCTAGTAAAACCATCACCTGCTACTTTATAACTCACCCTACTTTGTTTTCGGGCATTGGACTGCGGCCATGTTGGTGTACGGCTATGTTTGGTGGCCTTGAACGGTGTTTTTTAGTCAAACAGATTGACTGCAGTATTTATGTTTTTCGGTTTTTTTGTTTTTGCATTTTTTAGAGTCTAGCCCTTATTCTATTGATCCCTTATGACGAACCGCTAAGTGACAGAGATGTAAACAAATCAACTCCGGTTCTTAGGCAGTGTAGAGAGGGAAACAAACATTGACACAAAAACATACACAGACGCATTTACGCATATATGTACATATGTATGTATGTAAACTTACTTGCAAAGGAATGCGTCGCGTTCGTTAAATAACAATAGTGTATATATATATATAATATATATATATATATATATATATATATATATATATATATATATATATATATAGTATATATATATATATATATATATGTATATATATATGGGTAGAGGACGTCACCAACGGTGCAAATAGCATGAAGTATGTAAAACAACGAGAAAAAAATGGAAAAGAGGACAAATAAACACAGAGAAAGGACCCTTCATCAGTTGTCCTTTCTCTGTGTTTACTTGTCCTCTTTTCCATTTGTTTTCTCGTTATTACGTATTTCGTGAAGTCTTGTACCCATATATGCTGTATATATATATATATATATATATATATCTATATATAATATATATAATATATATATATATATTATTTACAATTTATTATATAGTATGTACATATATGTCTTAGCAGAAACACTTGTCGTTGACTGGGTTGAAAAGAGCTGACAAAATTATACTATGAATATGGAAAATTATTCACTTAGATTTTATTGAACATATTAAGAAATGGCTCTTATTGCTGTGAACTTTCACGTAGATGATAGAGTTGTATCCTTCTGGCCGACATATTGAAAATGACTGTCAACTTTCATTTGGACGATAGAGCTGTTTCCTTCTAGCCAGTATCATCATGGGTGCATATAAACCTCTGAACTATGATCTCTTGTATTTCAGTCTATAAATGAAGCAAACATCGCACAGATTTTGGCTTATGTCTAGTAAAAGATAACTAAATATAAGTTTGGGGAAAACTAAAAATATATGTATTATAATTTATAACTTATTTAACTTAGGTATTACAACGAACGAAAATACGAATAGCTTTTCTTAGACGAATATAGTATAAAGTTGACAATATCAATTTAAAGTTATTATTCATTCTGCTATCTTTAGTACCAGTAGGGCAAAAATGAAAATGTTGTTATTGTTCCCCACTCTGAAAGCCCCAACGTATAACAGTGAAAGCAGTCTTCCTCTAATTGCAAACCAGCAACTTCCAATGTCTGACCTTGGGGCTTATTAATGGACATCACAAAGACAGACGTATTAGAAATTAAAGTCGTTTGAACTCGAAGGGCATATTGGAAGGCAAGCAAGGCATCTTCGCCTTTTCCTCAGACAGAAATTATTGTAGCCTCTATGATATTTCTCGTTAATTTCTTGAGAACAAATCTTGTGCCATTGCACAGCTTTGGTTAATAAAGGTTGCGCAGAAGCTTGATGGGCAATAAATTATAGAATATTTTAAGTTTTCTCCGAAAGGAACCCTGCAACTTTTGTTTCGTGGCCCCATCCCTTCAATCAAAATTCATAATCTACGTACCTTTTATTCATAGCTATATTTCACGTTATCCTGTCCGAAGTTCAATACTTCACGTTATCCTAAAGAACATCTTTAAAAGTACAAGTTTAATTTATTTAGGTCAATTACAAATTTCAACAAGTAAAACTTCCAGATATGAATAAAACAGCACTTTTATAATCTAGGCATTTTCCAAAGACAAACACGGTGCACTTTTCACTTCGCGAAATCATCGACCAGTTTGTAGTAGCATAACAGGATAGTTGAATTACGTCCTTTTGCTGGTAAACGTCACCAGGTGGCGTCGCAGCTGATGCCTATATATTCCGGTGGTGGAGAGCGGTCTTTCTCTCTCGTCATTTGGACACCAAGGAGCACTGATCTCTCCCTTTCGACTCGGGTCACAGACCACATGCGGTTACTGTTGTTCGAATGACGCTTGCCTAATGACCGTCATTTTCCTGCGTTATCATGGCGATTTGTTCAGCAACTAACTCTACCGCCACATCTTAAGAGACAATTGACTGTCGTGTCACCAACTTCGTTGATCCTTCTATCAATTTGTAACAGTAAGTCAAATCTATGAACTGAATAAGTTAGCGTTTACTTGTAGTCCAAAGGATCCACAACATGTTAATATTTGATTTCTTTCATCGTGTGAAAAACTGTATTTGTATCCTCTATCCAAAATAAATTCTATTTATCATCATCTTCCTCTTATAATAGAACACCGTTATACAGTCTAAATTTAATGGAATACTACATGGATAACTCCACACCGCTGAGTTTGGTGTAATATCATGCCAGTATACCGCTAAAAGTTCAGCATAATCAAACTGACAGCTAAGTTCGTGTTCAATAGATATCTAAAAAGTCTGGTACACGTCCGTGGCACAATTAAATATTTTCACAAGAACTTTTGCTGGTACAATGCATTACCATTTTATTTCTTGAAATTTTCAGTTAACATAGTTTAATTCTGGTTCAACATCTTAACCAAAGCAAATAGATGAATCATCTACGTACTTTAATCTTAATATGGGCTCCTCAACCGTGGAGGCCGCCTGCAACCCCTGCGGTTGCAGGGGCTTAATGACGTCCCTGGACACTGCGCAGTAGAATCGAACCCGAAGCTTCATAGTTCTCAAGCAAACTTCTTTTTTAACCACACCGGTGAGCTGTCTTGTGAAGTAATGATTTTCAGACACCCACTTAACAAGCCGTTAGCCAACTTTCTGCGAACCTCCTTTCGATCATCACAAACAACTCTCGTATCAACAGAGAAAGAAAAAACACTTTTGAAGAACTTGAAATAAACAAAATCACTATTGAACCAATCAAGAAACAATGAAATCTTTTAGAATTCATCAACGCCCAATCACAAACACAGACACTGTTTATGTACATACATTAAACAAAATAATTATAGACGCATCGAAAAAATAAATATTCCACGAGGCGACAATAAAGAAAAGTACAAATCCCATTACACACCAAAAATAGTTAAGTTCATAATAAAAAAAAATACAGCAGAGAAAATCTCGCATTGAATACACCAAAACCATACAACAAAAGTAAAACTCAACACCGAACAATTAAACAAGGAAATAACAAATAAAATAAAATAAAATAGAATGAAATAAAATAAAAAATCCTCAGAAAGACTTTAAAATGGTAAACATTTGTATCAGCAAAAACTGACAGAAGAACTAACTGTAAAATACTATAATAGAGCGATTTTCATCATCGTTATAATCGTCATCGTCATCGCCATCGTCGTTGTGGTCATCATCATCATCATCATCGTACCAGGCAGTGGCTTTCATGGCTTCTAATCTTAACTGATTGGAAGTGCTATCATGTACATTGTTTTGGCTTGGTATAAAACATGGGCTACAGCAAATATTCTGCTCAATACCAGATTTGCTTGTCAGTTGTTTGACCTTAACCAGTTGAGCATGTCCCTTGGTGGTTGACAATATGTGCATCGCTGATCACAAGCAGAAGTAGTGGGGGAGCAGCATAGCCATGTGCTGAAAGGAATTCTTTGGAGTTTGAATAATTCACCATTGGAAACATGGGTAGTTAGTTCAACATCCTTAAACAATCCTTATTCAGGGACCTTTTGAGCGGGATGAATTACTCGACCAGAAGAAAATTCTAACTGGCCCCACCTGCGAGGTCATGTACTGTTTATCTTGATATGAGATCACCATGTCGCGCACATATGGTTGTGATGCATGTACCTAGTGTACCCTTATCAGACGAGTAGTCATGATGGGTATACCGGGCTTCATATATTTTGCCCCAGTGTCATTTTGATGGCACTCAATAATAATTATCCTTTCTACTGGAGACACAAGGCCTCAGTTTGTCGGGAGGGGAATAGTCGATTACATCGACCCCAGTATTTCTTAGTTTATCGATCCTGCAAGGATGGAAGGCAAAGTCGACTTCGGCAGAATTTGAACTTAGAGAAATACCGCTAAGCATTAAATATATATAATTAAAAGTAATATTTAAAAATATTCTTTTACTTTTTTCAGTCATTTGACTGCGGCCATGCTAGAGCACCGCCTTTAGTCGAGCAAATCTACCCCAGGACTTATTCTTTGTAAGCCTAGTACTTAGTCTATCGGTCTCTTTTGAAGAACCGCTAAGTTACGGGGACGTAAACACACTAGCATCGGTTGTCAAGTGATGTTGTGGGGACAAACACAGACACACAGGCATACACACACACACACACACACACACACACACACACACACACACACACACACACACATATATATATATATATATATATATTATATATATATATACACAACAGGCTTCTTTCTGTTTCCGTCTACCAAATCCACTCACAAGGCTTTGGTCGGCTCGAGGCTATAGTAGAAGACACTTGCCCAAGGTGCCACGCAGTGAGACTGAACCCAGGACCATGTTGTTGGTAAGCAAGCTACTTACCACACAACCACTCCTGCGCCTAAAAACGAACAGAAAGTTCACTTAGCAGAGCGTAGTTTTGATCTACAGACCTCTGGGTTATGGGCCCAGCACGCTTCCACTGCGCCACTCTGCTGTAAAAGTAATATTTAAAAATACAAAAGTAATGCTTTATCTAGCAGCAAGAATAATAAAAGCTATAATCCATTTTAAAATCTAATCTCCGCCGTTTACATAAATATCAATGAATATGTTGAACTGTGTTTAATAAGTTAAAATCATATATTGAATATTTCTATATAAGTTTTCATATCTACACTCATTTACACTAGCAAATTCAAAAGAAAAGTAGGAAGAAACAACGTTAGAAATCATTGGAAATTATTCCAGTTAAAGACGAAATCACAGTCATCCTTTTAGAAAAAAAAATATATATATACATAAAAGTATATAATATATACAGTTATAGCTTATACATATATATATATATATATATATATATATATATATATATATATATATATAGATATGTGTGTGTGTGTGTCTGTGTATATAACTTTATATATTATATACTTTTATGTATATATATATTTTTTTTTCTAAAAGGATGACTGTGATTTCGTCTTTAACTGGAATAATTTCCAATGATTTCTAACGTTGTTTCTTCCTACTTTTCTTTTGAATTTGCTAGTGTAAATGAGTGTAGATATGAAAACTTATATAGAAATATTCAGTATATGATTTTAACTTATTAAACACAGTTCAACATATTCATTGATATTTATGTAAACGGGGGAGATTAGATTTTAAAATGGATTATAGCTTTTATTATTCTTGCTGCTAGATAAAGCATTACTTTTGTATTTTTAAATATTACTTTTACAGCAGAGTGGCGCAGTGGAAGCGTGCTGGGCCCATAACCCAGAGGTCTGTAGATCAAAACTACGCTCTGCTAAGTGAACTTTCTGTTCGTTTTTAGGCGCAGGAGTGGTTGTGTGGTAAGTAGCTTTCTCACCTCTGACCTGTTCAGACGTGTTTTTTTGCTGCTCCGGCAAATGTCACGTGTTAACGTGAAATATTGAACATTTTACGGCAACAGGTAGGACATTTTGGATATTTTTGGAAGCATAGTGAGGTTTATTGCTTGCCGTTAATACTTTTTTGGCATTAATGTTAATTAGTGTTAACACTTTTCTGCGCGTAATAAGCTTCACTTTGCTTCGGAAGTATTTGTTCTGCCTGTTGGCATATTTATTGTCTCACCTTTTAGTGAGAATTGTTTTTTGAGAGGCATAGCCCCTCCTCAAGAATAATTTGTTCGCTTGGATTTACCACGGAGAACCAATTGTGCTTGGATTTACCACGGAGAACCAAGTGTGCTGCAACTGGAGTACCCTGTTTCGTGAGGATTACCAGTTGCAGAACTGTGTTGCCATTATTTGAACTGTCTTCCTTCGTCCTTTTCTCTGCTCTGTCTTTCTGTTCTGTCATTGTGTTTTTTCTTATTGGACTTTTGTTATGGCAAAAAAGGAGTTAACCATATGGGAGTTAACACCTCCGAAGGGTTACCTGAAGGAGCTGGAGGACAAAACCGTGGTGTTGAGGACTTATTCAAAGTCACTCAACACCATAATGGTTTTTCCGAAAGCCACTATTATGAACGAGCTGGCAGACTATATGCCAGCCGTTAAATACATTCAACGGGGAGCCAAATACGCAACGATTTGGTTGCTGTTTGACTCCCCTAAAGCAGCTTGCAATTTCGCAAGCAAGCCCATTGAGGGCGAAGAGATTTTGTTTCTCCCTACACAGGGAGAAAATTAATAAGATTATGGGTCTGCGGCCTGCCACCCGGCTTTGAGCCCGAGTGGGTGGAAGATTCTATCCGACGGGGTCTGAGTGGTGGTAGCGCCAAGATCCTGAACGTAAGAATGCAGCCTGCGGCTGATTGGGAGGGGTCAAAGGCTACTTTGACTCTATGGACCCAGTCAGCCAAGAGTCTGGTTTTGCCGGACTTTTTGAGGATGGCCGGGTCCAAGTATCCGGTGATGCTTGAGGGAGCCCCCCCCCCCCAAGTGTCACCTGTGTTTGGAGACCGGCCACATTAAAAGAACTACCCAGGGACCAGAGTAGGATCCTGGAGAAGTTAATATCAGAGCCTCTCCCTGCCCCACCATGGAGGGAGAGAAACAGAACGAGGAAGCGGTGGCTTCCTCAACAAGAAAACGAAAAGTGGGAAACAATGTGAACCCACTAAAAGACCCGGAAGCTACGGGAGAAAGAGTGGACCCGGCGTGTGCAACGCCGGAACCTCAACCTCCCGTGGCCCAGGGTAAAAAGAAAAAAAGAAAAGAAACGTGACGCCGCCAGCGGATTGTAACACGCAGACGGCGTCTCCCATGTGTCCTCCGGCGGTTGTGGGGCCGGAGAAATATTATGTGGTCCTCTTCCACAAAGGAGGTACATTAGAGAATGAAATAGGTAAGATGAGGAAGAGAAACCAATGAGAGGGACTTCGGTCCTGCATGGAGTATCCCGAGTGGCCTTCGCAGCTGGCTGCGGAGGTCCTACTCGAAAATGATATGTGCAGGATCGAGAATTCTTTCCTGGAGGATCTCTTGCAAGTTATACCTATATGCGGGGGCCTGACGAAGAACGATTGCGTCATTAAAGCAAGAGCGTTCATCGGTCGGGTAACGTGA
>NW_021836912.1:0-22712 GCF_006345805.1 Octopus sinensis | reverse complement strand
GTCTTCAGCCTTCTTCATAAGACAAATGCTTGAGACCAAGAACCATGCGGGTAGCCAGCTTCTGGACTCTTTGAGGAGATAAGGAGAAGAGGCTTGAATCCTGTACTCCAATATGGGTCTCACCAGCGTGACATAGAGCGGTAGGAATATGGCTGCTGTGAGCATTCCGAATGACCGTCGAATCAAAAACAGAACTCTGCGTGCTTTGTTGGCAGCATGGATGCATTGGGCCGAAGGCCAAAAGGAAGAATCCACCAAGATACCCAGGTCCTTGAATAGATTGGTCGGTCCTCTCCAGCAGCAGACGACCCGGCTCGAAATCAAGTTGAGTTGCAGGAGAAGAGCCAACAGGCAGATGACAGCACTTTGACACGTTCAGACACAGGTCCCATTCGTTAGACCATCTCCAGACTTGATGGGGGCATCGACGAAGATCATCTATATCACCGTGAGGAGTGACCAGTTTGACATCATCGGCAAATAGAAGGGTGTGTTGCGTGAGGTCGTTGGGCAAGTCATTTATGAAGACTAAGAACAATAAGGGCCCAAGCACTGAACCTTGAGGCATGCCACTGCTCACACTGGAGACGTCGGACAGCGAACCATTAACTTGGACTTGGAAGGAGCGATCTGAGAGGAAGGCACCAACCCATCGTACAATATCCGGATGGAAACTATATGCTTGAAGCGGTGGTTTACTGAGTCAAAAGCTTTGGCAAAGTCCAATAAAACGATGTCAACAGCATCACCATCATCCAGGATATGCATCACCAATTCTTCCATTACCAGTAAGTTGGTCAAGCATGATCTCTTCGGCATGAAGCCGTGTTGGGAATCAGAGATAGAGGTTGTGTTTTGGAGGTGGAGCAACATACTTTTCTTAAGGATGGTTTCGAACATCTTGCTGATTATTGAAGTAAGGGAAACCGGTCGGTAGTTAAGCGGGTCTTCCTGGCTCCCTTTCTTGAAAATTGGGCAGATTATCGCTGTTCTCCAGTCTGCAGGTATAACACCCGTCGCCAATGACATATTGAATAGAAGTGTTAAAGGTTCACAGATGACCAGAGCCAATGCTTTGATAACTTGTGGGTGTATGCCGTCAGGGCCATGACCCTTGTTGACATCGAGGCCTTGAATAACGCGTTCGACTTTGTCCCGTGTGATGACCAATCTAGGCATTGGAGGTACTGATCTATCAAATGGAGGGGGTTCACGACGATCATCTTGTTTGAAAATAGTTGAAAAAGCCTCGGCAAATAACTGACTCTGCTGATATATATTATATATATTTATATATAGTGTAGAAAAAGCAAAAAAGTAGTAATAGTAATGTCAACAATAACCATGATAATAAAGGTAATTCTTTCCAATTTTGGCTCAATTTTAGGGGAAATCAATAACATCAACCTCAGTGCTCATCTGCAAAGAGGGTTTAACAAAATGAAACCATAATCCAGTATGGACCAATTGCAGAGGTGGACTACACTGTTAGGCTGAAGTTTACTTTTCAATCAAAAGTTCAATCAGGGTTCAATCTTATGGTGTGTCATCTTGAACAGGTATTTTTTACAATAACCTTGTTTTAATTTGAATGAAACTGGGTAAATTGAAATCATGTGGAACTCCATTGAATAGATTGCATCTGTTATTCAAAGGTTTGGTCTTGTCACACTGTTCTTGCTTGGGAGTTATATTAAAGATACAGATGTACATGGAATACTCAACCACTTACTAATCCAATTAAACAGATTAGTTTGATGAAACTAATTTTTAATTTCTTCAACTTTTATGCCTTTTCTTTAAGAGTTTTAACAATTATTTTTAGGTTTTCGTTTTCCTTTTCTTGCTAAAAGGAAATTTAAATTAATTGGGAACATTTTGTGAATGTCATTCAGTACATCATCCCCATTTTTTTTCTTAACAGATCTTAAAACAACAGGACTGTGGTGAGTAAATTACTCCAGTATTTCTTCTTTGGTTTGAAGTAATAGGCTTGTCTTCTAATTAACTAAATTTAGTACTTGTTTATAACAATGAAGCAATCTCATAGAGAAGGGACATTTATTTATTTTTTTTCCAGATTTTTAGCAGCAGAATCAGAATCAACAACTAATTTAAGCAAAATTTCTTCATTCTGACAAAGTTAAATGAGCTTAACAAAAATAAATCTGAAATAAAAGCATAAAACAAAGCAACAACAAAAACTTTTTACCAAAATTAGAATAAGCAAAAATATAAAAATAAAAAAATATTTTGTACAATAACAAAAAGAAATATTTCCAGTTTTTGATCTGAAATTAGTTGTTCTGATTATTTAAGCAGTGCCATTTTTTGAAAATTACCTTTGTAGTTTCCTTTGGAAAATTCCAAGCTTTCTTGTGGCAGAGAAAGAAATTAAGGGTAAGGTCTTTTTCTTCATCATTATTTTTATTTGATAGAGTTTGGATTTCAGTCTTTACCACATTTTTCTAAGATTAAATTCTTGTTTGTTTAAGTTTTTGAAGAAAACACTCACAAAGCTTGTGTTCAAACCTAATCACACACACTTATTCTTTCTTTCTCTTTCTTCTTTGTTTTTTATTTCTATATCAAGTTGGTAAATTGGCAGAATTGTTAGAATATGAATAAAATGCAGTGCAGTATATATTTTGGATCTCTCTAATCCTAATTCAAATGAAACTGAGGTAAACTTTACCTTTCCCCTTTTTCAGAGCAGACACATAACATATAAAACCAGTAGTAAAATCAGCTCAATTCATCTTTCTATCTACATTGTACCTGTAATTCAAAGGTCAAGCCTTGTCACATCGTTGTCATACTGATCTGACTTGTGTATTGTAATGAGGGTACACATGACTACAGAATGATTTTATGCTTATGTTTTAATTTCATGAACTGATCAAACAACTAAATGCTCACACACACACACACACATTTGTGTGAAAGACACTTGTGTCTTTTTTTTTAATTGCATACTCAGAAGATGTGGGTCAGTCTCTATGATTTTAGTGCAGGATTTGCAAGACTGATTTGGGAAAGAGAAGAAAAAATGACAACTCATAACTTATTCTCAAACCAAAAGCATGATCCAAAGGCAACACCACAAAATGGACTCTCCAAATGATATCCAAAGGTCAAGTGATGGGATTAAACTGGGCAATAAATTGGGTCAACTGAACTCTTGAGCTGAAGCACACTGCTGATTACCAGTGACTGGGATTGGGCATGGCACTCACTTTGGGCTGTTTTGATGAAGAGAGTTCTGAATCGAGCTGAGTAGAATGTTTCACCATGTAATAACCACAGATTATGATTATGCATAGCCAATGGAATTTAGCTCCAGACATTTTCCAGTTCATTTGATGTACTGAGGGGATCCCAGTCAGTTTCTCTTCCTCTACTTAGTGATATGCTGTTTACAACTGAAGTATTTTCTGGCAAAGCTTCACTGGATGTTTAACAGAAACTCATTTGTTTCTCTGACTTAGCCCTTTACTGATGTGAACTTCGTCTATAGAGTTGTGAAAATGGAAAGCAATTTCTTACATAGGTACAAAGCCATAAACCTTTTTGTCTATGAGGGAAGAGGTTTGTTAAGTCAACCCTGGCAAATGCTCAGGGGCAATAAACACTAAAAATATGCAAAGACCAGCACTTATGTTAGGAGATAGGTTATAACTGATTAGATCAACCATAATACATTTGTGGAATGTACTTATATTGGCAGAATTGTTAGAGCACTAAACATAATGCCATGCGGTATTTAGTTATGTTAACATTTTGAGATTAAATCCTTCCAAATCCACTGTGCCAATCATCCTTCAGGAGCCATCATCATCATCGTCATTTAACATCTGCTTTCCATGCTGGCATGGGTTGGATGGTTTGACTGAGGGCTGGCAAACAAGAAAGCTGCACCAGGTTCCAATCTGATCTGGCAAAGTTTCTACAGCTTGATGTCCTTTTTAATGCCAACCACTCCAAGAGTGTAGTGGGTGCCTTTTACGTACCACCAGCACAAGGGCAAGTCAGGTAGTACTGGCATCGACTATGCTTGAATGGTGCTTTTTACATGCCAGAGGGAAAAACTAGAAGTAGTTGATATCTTCTGTTACCTAGGTGACCAAGTCAGTAGCAGGGGTGGATGCTCTGAGAGTGTAGCTGCTAGAATAAGAATAGCCTGCGCAAAAGTTCAGAGAGCTCCTACCTCTGCTGGTGACAAAGGGCCTCTTGCTCAGAGTGAAAGGTAGACTGTATGATGCCTGTGTGCAAACAGCTATGCTTCATGGCAGTGAAACATGGGCTGTGACTGCTGAGGACATGCGTAAGCATGCAAGGAATGAAGGTAGTATGCTCTACTGGATGTGTAATGTTAGTGTGCATACACAACAGAGTGTAAGTACCCTGAGAGAAAAGTTGGACTCAAGAAGCATCAGATGTGATGTTCAAGAGAGACAAGTGCATGGTATGGTCATGTTGCATATGGATGAGGACAGCTGTGTGAAGAAGTGTCACACCCTAACAGTGGAAGGAACCTGTGGAAGAGGTAGACCCAGGAAAACATAGGATGAGGTGGTGAAGCACGACTTTCAAATGCTGGGCCTCACAGAGGCAATGACAAGCGACAGAGACCTTTGGAGATATACTGTGATTGAGAAGACCCAGAAAACCAAGTGAGACCATAACTGTGGTCTATGCCAGTGAGGGCGCGTGGCTTAGTGGTTAGGGCATTCGGCTCATGATCGTAAGGTTGTGAGTTCGATTCCCGGCGACGCGTTGTGTCCTTGAGCAAGACACTTTATTTCACGTTGCTCCAGTCCACTCATCTGGCAAAAATGAGTTGTACTTGTATTTCAAAGGGTCAGCCTTGTCACTCTCTGTGTCACGCTGATTATCCCCAAGAACTACGTTAAGGGTACACATGTCTGTGGAATGCTCAGCCATTTGCACGTTAATTTCACGAGCAAGCTGTTCCGTTGATCGTATCAGCTGGGACCCTCGTCGTCGTAACCGGCGGAGTCTTTCTATGCCAGTGCAGCATAACCAGCCCTTTAAGAGCACCCTTCAATCGCTAGGCAATGAAATGTGCTTCCAAAGACCTGTTGAAGAAAGTGGAGTCATTGTCATGGCCGATGACAGTATGCCTGACTGGTTCTTTGCTGGTGGCACGTAAAAGGCACCATTTGAGCGTAGTCATTGCCAGTGTCACCTGACTCGCTCCCGTGCCAGTAGCATGTAAAAAGCACCATTCAAGCATAGTCGATGCCAGTACTACCTGACTTGCCCTTGTGCTGGTGGCATGTAAAAGGCACCCACTACACTCTCGGAGTGGTTGGCATTAAAAAGGACATCCAGCTGTAGAAACTTTGCCAGATCAAATTGGAGCCTGGTGCAGCTTTCTTGTTTGCCAGCTCTCAGTCAAACCATCCAACCCATGCCAGCATGGAAAGCAAATGTTAAATGACGATGATGATGATGGCTCCTGAAAGATGATTGGCACAGTGGATTTGGAAGGATTTAATCTCAAAATGTAAACATAACTAAATACCACATGGCATTATGTTTAGTGCTCTAACAATTCTGCCAATTTAAGTACATTCCACAAATGTATTATGGTTGATCTAATCAGTTATAACCTATCTCCTAACATAAGTGCTGGTCTTGTAAGACATTAATATGTCTTGTATAGAAATTGATACTTCCAAAGTATTCTCTTTAGAAATCTCACTGTTTTAAAAACAGAATACAGTCCTTGTTGAATGAACAATAATAACACAAATGTGAGTGTTCTTCGCACTTAAATGGATAATATAAAAAATACAAATAAACATATACATCTCTCATTCTCTCATACATCTCATTTGACGCACACTTACATAATTATAGTTTCATTATGATCAAGGATTTGCATGGTTATAACTAGACTATGATGGAGCAGGGTTTTCTATGGGTCAGCTTGATGCTATAGAAAATTACATTTGCTCAAGATAACACAGAGTGGGATTGAATCCAGGATTTTGTGATTGTAGAGTGAACTTTTTAACTATTCATATATACTCTGTATGTATTTGTGTGTGTACATATGCATACACACAGACACACACATGTATATATACATATATGTCTTTCTCTCTCCCCATACACATATTAATCAATACAGTATTATAGATCCATTAATATACTTACTCCATCGAAAAATATGCGAATGCCTATTTTTTTGTGACTTATGGATTCTTAGATGACTATAAAGAAAAAGAAAATAATAAGCAAAGAAACATTACCAATATCCGCAACCACCTTTGCTTCCCAGATCATAGGTAATGTTCTTTTATTAGAAATGAAAATAAGAGAGTACAGGAAGGGGCGAGAAAGAAGTCTGCTTGTAGATATAATGACTACTAAATAATGTAATGACACAGACCTATAAAATAACTTCTTAACATGATGTTAAAAACGAGGTGAAGATAATTAGAAGATATTTTCTTTTATTATTATAGATCATAATGGTAATTTTGCTAGCAGAGATAAAACATGATTGCAACAATATTATAAAAATTATGTGGTAATTATTAGCAGATTAGATAGCTATTACAATTTATGATATTGCAGTGAAAATATTGTAGTCTTCTTACTGTCTTTAATTTTATGCTATACTCTTCTGGCTGGTTTTAGTTGTTGGTCAAGACTAGACTGCAACAGTGGTCATGACAGGGCACCGCATTTGAGGGAGTTTAGTTGAACATATAAGCCACAGTACATATATTCGTCTGAAATATATTTAAATGATCTTTCACATAAAAGGACAGAGCTTGACATACCTTTTTACTCCATTATATTCAAGTATAGACATACAGAGATACTCAGAAACACAGGAATGTGTGTGTATTATATATATACTAGCAGTATAGCCCGGCGTTGCCCGGGATTAAGTTAGAATTACTAAGTGATTGAGTGCTTTATTTCAAACCGAAATAAGTAACACCGACATGAAATTTGAGCAAAATCTGTTGAAATTGGTGAATGTTTGGCTGAAAATGGGTTGCAGGCAATCCTATAAGGAATCGGTTTATTGATTATTTCCACTCATCTATTGTTTCTTTTTTTTTTTTTTTGAGAACTTAAAGCATTCAAAGATCCCATGAATCCTAAGTAATGTTGGCATCAAGTTTGAACAAAATATGTCAAAATTGGTAAAAGTTATGGTTGAAAATTTTAGTGGGAAATCCTATTAGGAATCGGTTTATAAGTTTATTAATTTTTTGCCCCAAATAGGACTTAACCGAGAACAACATTGCTGATTCAAAAAAATCTATATTTATACTTTAAAGTTGGTTTTCACACCCAACCCAGTTCTGTAGAATCAGTGTCGCGATGGGAACGCATGTGTTGGGAGTTTGACCGGCAGAGGTGATCAGGTTGCACATGCCGGCCCTTTTGAAGACACCACCCCTATCATCTAACCCCCTTGGCCCATGAGTTAGGAACTCTTCTGGTAAAAGAGCGACTAATCCTAATCTAGTCCTAACCCCTCCTAGGGGTACTATCATCAAGGCTGCATCGAAGATATGCATTGGAGAAGGTTGCCTTGGAAATCTGCATTGGAGAAGGCTGCATCGAAGGTTTGCATTGGATAAGGATGCATTGAAGGTTTGCATTGGAGATCTACAGTGAAGATGGGTGACTCAAAGATTTGGATTGGATAAAGTTGCATTAGAGATCTGCATAGGAGAAGGTTGATCCGAAGGTTTGCATTGGGGATCTGGATTGGAGTAACTTAAGAAAACTTAGCAGCCTTAACCCCAAAATAAAGGGCCTGTCACTTCTAGCCTAACTCTATGAGCAACTTAGCCAAGCACTGATATCGGCCAGGTGAGCATTGTTGTGGACGTCAGTATTGTCCAATAAAAAAGCGGAAGAGTCCATGTTCTGAGAATATATCCAGCCAATGCTTCCGGATCACCTGTTTATAACTACATCAGCTGTAATGACGACTTGTCTATAAAACTTCGCTATAGACAGCATTGCGTGTTCTGCCCTGAGGAGCATACACAAAAAGAGCATTTCTACTTCCCACACAGGAGCAGGTCACATAAAGTTGCCCATGTGAAAAACATGGCTCCCCCAAATGGATGCCTGCCACCGATAGTGTTTGGCCTTGGGATTTGTTGATGGACATGGCAAAGCATGGTCTCACTGGGAACTGCGATCTGCGGAAGTTAAATGGCATGTTGGATCCCGAGTGATAAAGGTGCATCCTTTAAATGAAAACATTTTCACCCCTCCCGCACCTTGTAACAATGGTAGCCTCAATAAATGGGGCGTCAGGGACTTGACTACTAAGCGGGTTCCATTGCACTGTTTAGGCGGAAGCAAGTTTCTGATTAGCATAATTGGGCATCCAACCCTTAGCCTAAGAATGTGAGGTGGAAGCCCTGCTGGCTCTAATGAGTTGAGAAACTCAATAGGGTAATTGACAATGTCTTGAGGGTCAGAGGTCCGGTCAATCGATTTGTAGATGCGCTCTTCACCTGGAATTCAGCTTATGAGCTGGTCGTTGATAGCACTGACAGCTATGTTTTTAGGGGCCAGGATGGTTCTTTCACTGAGTTAATTGATGTCTGCATAATTACTTTCCAGATTGGGGAACACTGTTTCCAAAAGATCGGGAGGGTTGTCCACGGTGTTGCACAGTTCAGAGTGATATGTCACCCCTATCATTCCTAGGGACCTTGCCTTCTCCAAGGGCTAAAATGTTTTCAGCAAATACTGCAGATGTGCTATCACCAATCACGTGCACACGCATGTTTGTGCCTAGGCTTAACGTCTTAACCTGGGGCCACAACGTAGATGACTTAAGGCATGCGCACACTACATCAGCCCTGCTCCCTTTAGGGATGACAGGAAGGGTTTGCCGGAAATCTCCTGAAAGCAATAGAGTTACACCACCCATAGAAGCTGTAGAATCCCTGATATCTTTCAGTGACTGGTCCAGTGCCTCAAGGGCACCCTTATTGGTCATTGTGCATTCATCCCATACAATGAGATGACACAGCTTCCTCTGAATTTTTGCCAATGTTGCAAGAAGGAACCTCAGCCCTCACCAAATCCAAAAGCAGCTTGAATGCCGAGTGTGCTGTCCTACCTACCGCTGCAATAATGTAGCAGCGATTCCTGAGGAGGCAACAGCTAGCACAATTTGTATCTTGCAACGAATCTTAGCAAGTATTAATTGTGTTAGAAAGGATTTTCCAGTACCTCCAGGAGGATCAAGGAAAAAAATTCCGCCCGCTTGTTTTTCAACAGCACTGATGACAGTTTTGTACGCCAGCCTCTGATCAGGGAGCAATTTCGGTTCATTTACTCTCAGGTACTCTGCAAGGCCATCAGCATCATATGACAACTCCAAAAGTAACTTTGGTGCGAGTATGTTAACATTCTGTCGTAATGAGGATGGCAAACCGAATGTGTTCAACGCTGCCCCACCCATTTTGAGCAGGGCATCCTCGATTTCAATCAGCGCATTATTATAGATCAGGTCATTGTATCCAATGTCAGCATTAGGGCATTGTTGCTTTGCTATCTGAGGAAGTCCTCAGACATGGGGTCCCTGTACTTCACTCACAAAGAAGCTGGATTGGACAACCCACATTTTTGGAGCAAAATAGCGAAAACTTGCCGTAGGCTTTTAGGTGAATTTAGCAAACCCCTTCAGCCAAAGTAGAATCCCATTGTGAGTCATCCTCCAAAAGCCCACGCTGGAAGCAGGCTGCTCGAAACATGTCATAGCACACATTGTCAACAGTTCTGATGTCCTGAAAGCTTTCTGGACCAACAGCTTCATGAAGGAGGAGCTGCAAGTGAAAACACTCCTGCTGGCTTGGATGCACCGTGTACACCCTCCCGAGGCAATCCAAAAACTTAATGCCCAGATGCCCATCTACGTCTACCCCTGACTGTCTTCGTGTCCAAACGTTTTTATCCCACACAAAGTAGGATGGCAGTCGTAGATAAATAAGACGCTTTGCAAAAAAAAAACAGTAAGGGTTGTCTCCTTTGGCTGGGCAGCCAATTGGGCAGCATTGTGCTCAGAAAAGTATACATGCTGACTGTTCTCCAAATGAACAGTCAGATGCACGATTGCTGAATGCCTTTGGTGGAGGGGGAAACTGAAGATACGCCAAAAAGCCTCATTGCTGCTGATGTACCACCCCGACAGGTACTCAGAAACTTCATCCCTTCCACAGGCACTTTGAAGGCCAAATACAGCGGTATCAGAGCCTTTGTTAATGTACTTACAAATGTACTTTATGGCTTTAACAGAACTGCAAAATCCAACGTTTATATGGGCGTTAAAAATCTTCAAGAGAAGTGGGCAGTAAGGGACAACCCACCGATTGTCTACTTTACTTCCCTTTACTGTTGTGGTGAAGCCACCGTTCTCAGGCCGTCTCCGTCTGTAGAGGGGGTACCCGTCTCCATTGGTCTGTGTCTCATCAACAAATTGCTTTGGGAATCCCTTACTCCTGTAGGCACGCATGATGGCCATCAACACCCAGCCCACACGGACCATGAATCATGTTCATGCTGACAATGTCATATAACTCATGGTCGATGGTAGGGTTAAGAATCTCAGCCAAGATGATTGCATTAACGTCGTTGGAGTTGATTTTCGTCGCTAGCCAAATCAGAATGTGAGCATGTGGATTTCCTCTCTTCTGCCATTCCACGGTGTACATGTCACACTTGACTGGCCCAAAAATCTGCCCCTTTTTGATTAATGACTTCAACTTGGCCAACTTTAGCTGGAACACTCGACCAAGTAGATCATGCCTGTAGGCAGGTTGTTGCTCAGGGTAAAGTTCGCAGGTTATATCCACCCACTTTGGGTCACACGTGAATGTAATAAACAGGTCCGGACAACCATAATTTCGGACGTATGTCATTGCATCTTGGGTTCATTCGTGCATGTACCTGGGTCTCCCAGTGTAGCTGGAGGGTAGGATGCTGGTCTTTCCCAGGCTTCAGGGATCAGCATCATTCTGGATCCTATCTCATAGATGGATGTAACTGTCACTGCGCAGCTCTTCCTGGTGTGTTTTTATGAAACAAAGACGCTCGGATTCAACCTTTGCAGCCATGTCCACTGCAAACTGATGGAATAGGTCTCACGACCAATGCAAGTGATTGAAGCTGTTAACCTGCAACATAAATCTGTAGGCATAATATGCCCTTGACGACACTATTTTGGCCAATGTCACAGATGGGTTGTTGGGTTGACGATGTTGAATGCCGAAATGGTAACCATCCTCCCCGCGAGTGAACAAAAGGGGGTACTGTAGGCTGTCATAAGAGCGGTGAGTTTCGCTAATCCTACGAAGGCCACCACCACGGTATGAGATAACTATATCTCTGGGGTTGTGTTGGTCCCCATGAAGAACGACTGCCACCTCATTGCACGCAGGAGCATTGAAGCAGCAAGCATGCCCCCCAGATGGCCTCTTGTCAGCGTCAATGACGACATTGTAGTTGGGACAGGGTGTGTTCTCCAACGCACATTTAAAACTGAGGATTTAACTGTTGTACTCATGCAGCATTGTTTGTAGGCCAAGTAAGATGTCTGTTGAAAGTTTCAGTCTCTGTGTTGTCTCCAAGCGCCAGGAAAATGGCTACTCGTGCAGCAGCCTGTTGATTGTAGTCTGAGATAAAATAAAGCTGCAAAAACGCTGGTGAACTATTTTTATGGGGCTGGGGCAACCCAATGAGGTGGTAAATCTGCCCCTGGACCTTAAAAGTTGGCATCCACCTTTCCTCTCGAACAACTTTAGCCCCAAAGGAGGGCATCTGGAAAGCACAGTTATATGTCCTGATAAGTTGAAGAAATCCAGACGACCTTGGTGCTGACCCTGCCAGAAGATCCTTCAAAGTTTGTGGAGGGTCTTCAAGTAGTTGTAGCTGCACTTTGCCATTTGAGCAGCACATCCCAGGTGGTTCGGCTGACCACTTCTTAGCATTGCAGTGTTTGCAGGTGGAGCACATAGCCCCATTCTCGATTTCAGAACAGGAGGAGGAGCTTATCGTCGGTTCGTAGCTGAAAGCCTTCATGAGCCAACAGGAACTTTTTGGGCTTGTAATGCTGCGAGTAGCCTCTCGCCGATGACTATTCTCCTGTAGCCTACCACGTCTCTGTAGAGGAGTTTCAGCAGATCGTGTAGTAGTAGTGACAGCAGCATTTTTTGAATTTTGGACTGCCCGTTGTTCCACAGTCTCGGAGGTTCTCACTTTGGCAGTGGCAGCAGCGTTTTTTGAATTGCGAGCAGATCGAGCTAAGCTCGTTTCTTGAAAACGCACCGAACGGTCATATGACCTCCTCGTTTGTGGTCACATAGCTCTTTTGTTGTCACTTTCAGTGACTCTCCTGCTTGAAGCACGCAAAGAGGTCTGAGCCAATCACAAATTAGTTTCGTCAGAAGTCTCATTGGCCCTTCTAGCCCTCTGTGCCGACACAGCAGTCGTCTGGCGCCCGAGACAGATTCATTTCTTAGGTGGCATGTGGTAAATTGGGAGAGGGAGAAAATGAAACTGGAAATGTGATTAGATGAAGGCAGAAATGAAGTTGAAGTTCTGATGAATGAAAAATCAGCAATGTGAACAAAACTGTTTTCAAACACAGACAACATTACCCAGTTGTTTTCAAGCAACAGTAACTTGTTTTTGTCAAACAGATGAAATATAAATCAAAATGCAATAAAATAGGGTGATCTTACGGTATAAGTACCGATGTACTTCCGGAAGTACGGGATACATTTCAAAAAAGTGTTGGATCTTTTCCTTTTGAACGGCACATGTCAACACAATTTCTAGTTAACTAAACACTTTTAAACTTTATATACTGGTAGAATGTGTTTATAAAACATCATTTTTTTTGGCTTTATTGAGAAAATTCTATATGTTGTAACATATTTCCACTTTAATTTCAAGCATTTTGGCAATTTTAACCAATCGCTGACCTCCATTGACATAAACAACATTCCGTGCTGTATGAATATGTCCCCCGTTTAAGAAACAGATTGGGTTTATTTACATTTGCGAAGAAAAAAAGATACCCTTCCCCCACCCCTAACCCTAAATCTAAAATAGATTGAAATGCAATAGATTGATACTAGGGTTATAATTATGGGTGACCATTTCATACGACACCACTAAGGAAAATGGGATTTTTTTCTTGAAGTATCAAATGAAAATGTCACCCATAATTATAACCCTAGTATCGATCTATTGCATTTCAATCTATTTTAGATTTAGGGATAGAGTTAGGGTTAGGGGTGGGGGAAGGGTATCTTTTTTTCTTCGCAAATATAAATAAACCCAATCTGTTTTTTTATCGAGGGTCATATTCATACAGCACGGAATGTTATTTACGTCAATGAAGGTCAGCGATTGGTTAAAATTGCCGAAATGCTTGAAATTAAAGTGGAAATATGTTACAACATATAGAATTTTCTCAATAAAGCCAAGAAAAAATTATGTTTTATAAACACATTCTACCAGTATATGAAGTTTAAAAGTATTTAGTTAACTAGAAATTGTGTTGACATGTGCCGTTCAAAAGGAAAAGATCCAGTGTTTTTTTTATATATGGGGGGTTAGGGTTAGGGTGTGTGGCGATGCTTCTGTATATGTACACACGTGACTTTGTTTACATTTCTGAAGATAACAGTGATATGGAGGTCAGTTCGGAGGCGACCTACTTTTGTGAGCTGGCGTCCAGCAGACGGGTAAATCTTTTGTTCTGTCAGTTTCTGGGGAGGTTTATGTATTCAGAGGAGACCTTTGCCGGTCAAAGAAGGGTCGAGGAACCACCCCTTTAAAATGCGGGAGCTGTGAGTTTGTTGGACAGTCGGGAACAGAGCGAGCTGGTGACAGGTAGTTCTGCCGGAGACAGGGAATGTGAAAGACAGACAGACAGTGAGAGGATGACAGGCGAGAGGTTGAGAAAGACAGGCAGATGGGATTAAGGAGCTGAGAAGGAACTGGGAGAGATTACGGCGAGAGGGCATGGCCATTACGGTAGTAGTTTCTGAAATTGTTGCAGACTGGAAAGAAACGTTCGGTAAAGTTTTGTTTGTGTCTTTTGGTTGTTGTATTTTGATGTGAAATGTAAAAAAAGAATTGATATGTTAAAAAAAAGAGAAAGAAGGAAAGAGGAAAAAGAAAGAACTGTGTTAAAGAGAAAAAGAAATGAAATTGTAAAGACATTGTGAAAAAAGTTGTTGAAAAGAAAGAAAGAAAGAGAAAGACTCTAATGTATTGAACTGTATCTGCATGCTTTGATCTTGTTAATTTTGTTGCATGCTATTTTCTTTGATGTATTTGATGTTGTAATGATTGTCATAAACTGTTTTTAAATGTAAGCCAATTGCCTTCCGCCGTGTCTCTCTGTATCTCTTCCTGTTGTTGTTGTTCTCTTCGGTCGCCGGTTGCTGAGTTCGCTGCCACCTTCCCCCACCGAATTCTCTCTTTCCGTGGCGAATTCCCCGTTCGATCGAGCAGGTCAATCGTCGTCGCTCGACTTGGTAGGGTCCCGGGTTTCTGAAGAGTTTGAGCGACGGCAGGTTCGTAACAACAGAAACCCTTTTTCTCCCCCCCTAACCCCCCCCCATATATAAAAAAACCACTTTTTTGAAATGTATTCGGTGCTTCCGGAAGTACACCGGTACTTATACCGTAAGATCGCCTAAAATAGAATAATAGGTTTTATTTTCTAATTGAATGAACCAACACTAATTATCTAACATTCAAAATTTCATGGCAGGAGTTTCAGAGAATTTGAGTAGCATGTTCTGAACTTGTTTCTAATGTTGAAATTCCACATATCAAAAATCCTTTAAATAACATAGGAAGTGAAATAACTATAGTACAAAGTCATCATTTGCCTTGACCACTGAAAAAGGAAAATAACGTACAGAGAATTTCATAAATAGAAATGAATGGAAAAAAGTGTTGGTAAATTTGTAGATGAACACACGATTTTCACTAAGAAAAAAATCGGATTTTTTGCGTGCTGCAAAACCCCTTTTGTGGTCCGAAAAACGGGGTGAGGTGTGGTAGAAGCCTCGGAAATGTTACCTATTTATATATTTTGTAAATCACTGACAAATTGTGACGTACCTCTTTGCTTCTATGTTGTAAAATAAATGGATTCTCAACCAAACACGTTTCCCTCGGCGTAAAATAAAAACTAAATGTTTTCGCGCCCAAAGTAATATGTGTGTGTGTGTGTGTGAGAGAGAGAGAGGGGGAGGGGGAGAAACATGAATGATTTTAAATAAATATATTTTAATTGTTGTGTGAGAAAGTGTACATAATCTGATTATAAAATGTAGTGTCTTTCAAAAATATCCTAAATTTGAAAACTATATCTTGTGTTTAACAAAAAACAAAACATTTTACCTTTTTTTCTTTATAGACGCTGCCCAACCCTCTTTCTTTCTCTCACTTTCTCTTTACCTTGTTTTTTTAGACGTTGTCAAACTCTCTCCCTCTCTTCCTTATACATACTTTTTCTTTACATTTTTGGTTAGACGCTGTGAAACACTCTCTCTCTCCCTCAACACACACACACACACACACATACATCAACACACAACTTCTCTCTCTCCCTCACACACATACACGCACATTCACTTGGCTATGGCTGTCTAATGCAAGAAGGGACTTAACTCATGTTAACAATCTTCAAAATTCGTAAAAGCTATGTCTAAAAATAGATTTTTACCCCTATCCGCAGGTGCCTCGGGGAAAAAAATAAGTTGACACAACCCAGACAGGATGTTGACAAATGTCCTAAAATTAGAGCGATATGCGTGCTAATTTGTGGACGTGCATAAATTACAATCACGTACACACACACATCTTCCCTTTTATAGATATGATATATATATATATAAGATTAATAGAATGAGATAAAAATCCAAGGCTGTGAAAGATTTCAGAACATTTATAAAGAGAAGGTCTTACAGCTGTATCCAGGATAATTTATATATCCCTTTATCAGAGACGATGTGAGAAAATGGTTAAGCAATAGTTATTCTAGAGAAAATATGAAATAGAGAGTGAAGCAGAGGAATGAAAACAGATGTGAGATATGCAGGGATATTGTATCTGCAGTTCCATTATTTAAGCAGAATAGTATACATATAAGTTTCCTGTACCTTGTGTGTAAGTTCCAATAGTATTTAAAATTGGTCATTCCAAGCATAGAGTATATATATATATATATATATATATATGTATATATATATATATATATATATATATATCATATCAAAAGGGAAATGGAATTTAATTATATTTAAAATATTCAATCAAAATCTACATTTCCAGTGGTCTAACGTGCAAAAAATTTGTCAAAAAGACCATATATTAATTATACGATAGTGTAAAATTATACACATAATGAATCTACACCTAGGGTGAAGATTCAGCGCATTAGAGAGCCACAAAAATAATGGATAAGATTCGACAGGAACAAAAATTTGAAAATGAAAAACATTTACCATTTATTACCCCCAACCAATAATTTCTGATCTTCTTTTAGCGAGTCATAGGAACTCACAAGGTCTGATCTTTCTCAACGAGGGTCAACCAGGGGTTAAAACATGTAAGACAGAAGACAGGGAACTACTATCTGCCTGCTGACTACATGAAGTAACTTTTCAAAATTTCTCTGCGCAATCGCAGTCCTATCGACAGCCAATGCTTAATCATATCAAAAGGGAAATGGAATTTAATTAAATTTAAAATATTCAATCAAAATCTACATTTCCAGTGGTCTAACGTGCAAAAAATTTGTCAAAAAGACTATATATTAATTATACGATAGTGTAAAATTATACACATAAGGAATCTACACCTAGGGTGAAGATTCAGCGCATTAGAGAGCCACAAAAATAATGGATAAGATTCGACAGGAACAAAAATTTGAAAATGAAAAACATTTACCATTTATTTTTGTGGCTCTCTAATGCGCTGAATCTTCACCCTGGGTGTAGATTCCTTATGTGTATAATTTTACACTATCGTATAAATATATATATATGTATGTATATATACACACACACATACATCATCATTTAACATCCGCTTTCCATGCTAGCATGCGTTGGACAATTTGACTGAGGTCTGGTGAACTAGATGGCTGCACCAGGCTCCAATCTCGATCTGGCAGAGTTTCTACAGCTGGATGCCCTTCCTAACACCAACCACTCCAAGAGTGTAGTATGTGCTTTTACGTGCAACCGGCACTAGAGCCAGTCAGGTGGTACTGGCAACGGTCACGCTCAAATGGTGTTTTTTACGTGCCACCTGCATAGGAGCCAGTTCAACAGCACTGGCAACGACCTTACTTGAATGTTTTTACATGTACCACCAGCACAAGTGCCAATAAGGCATTGTTGATAATGATCACGCTCGGATGGTGCTTTTTACATACCACCAGCATGGAAGCCAGTTAGCTGCTCTGGCAACGATCATGCTTGCTGGTAACGATCACGCTCGAATGGTGCTTTTTATGTGCCACTGGCACGGAAGCCAGTTAGCCGCTCTGGCAATAATCATGCTCGGATGGAGCTGTTAGCGCTCCACTGGCACGGGTGCCAGCCATCGAATTTGATTTTGATTTCACTTGCCTCAACAGGTCTTCGCAAGCAGAGTTTAGTGTCCAATGAATGAAAGGTATGCATAAGTGGGCTGGTTACACCCCTGGCATAGGCCACAAGGTTATGGTCTCATTTGGCTTCCTGGGTCTTCTCAAGCACAGCATATTTCCAAAAGTCTCGGTCACTAGTCATTGACCCGGTGAAGCCTAATGTTCAAAGGTCATGCTTCACCACTTCATCCCAGGTCTTCCTGGGTCTACCTCTTGCACAGATTCCCTCAACCGCTAGGCAGTGGAACTTTTTCACACAACTATCCTCATCCATTCTCGCCACATGACCATACCAGCGCAGTCGTCTCTCTTGCACACCACATCTGATGCTTCTTAGGTCCAACTTTTCTCTGTCGAGTATGCACACTGTCATTATACATCCATCGGATCATACTGGCTTCATTCCTTGCAAGCTTACGCATGTCCTCAGCAGTCACGGCCCATGTTTCACTGCCATGTAGCATGACTATTCGTACACATGTGTCATACAGTCTGCCTTTTATTCTGAGCGAAATGCCCTTTGTAAAAGCAGAGGTAAGAGCTCTCTGAACTTTGCTCAGGGTATTCTTATTCTAGCGGCTACACTTTCAGTGCACTCTCCCCTACTACTTATTTGGTCACCTAGGTAATGGAAGCTATCAACTACTTCTAGTTTTTCTCCTTGCCGGAGTTGTTCTCTGCAGATTTTCAGTGTTTATTGCTCCTGAGCATCTGCCACATACAAAAACTATTTTCCCAGTTAGCCTTCCTTTGATATTGCTGCATATCTTATATGTCCATAGCTCACACTGAGTACATCTTATAGAGTTTCTACCCATGCCTTTTCTACAGATCAAGCAGGACCATCTACCTGAAGGGATCTGTGGTTTGCCTGCCTTCCTACTTATTAGGACTTTGGTTTTAGCTAGGTTGATTCTAAGGCCCTTCGATTCCAATCCTTGCTTCCACACCTGGAACTTCTCCTCCAGTTCTGATAGTGACACAGCAATTAGAGCAAGGTGCTCCCAGGGGCCTCCTGTCTTGAATTCCTCTGATATTGCCTGGAGGACTATGATAAATAGAAGGGGCTGAGGACTGAACCTTGGTGGACCCCTACCTCTACCTAGAATTCTTCACACAACTGACAGCATCCCTTGCACAGCTCTCACTAACCATTCATCTATCCCTAGTTTCCTCATTGACCACCAGATAAGGGATCGGGGGACCCTGTCAAAGACTTTCTCCATGTCAACAAAAGCCAGGTACAGGGGTTTATCTTTGGCTAGGTATTTCTCCTGCAGCTGTCTTACCCGGAATATAGCATCAGTGGTGCTTTTTCCTTGCATGTACCCAAACTGCATCTCATCCAAACTGACTCTCTCCCTAATTAGTTGGGCTATGACCCTCTCCATGACCTTCATTACCTGATCCAACAACTTGATACCTCTAATTATTTGTATCTAAAGCATCACCTTTACCTTTGTAGCAGTTGACTATAGTGCTGCTTAACCAGTCAATGGGTATGACTCCTTCGTGTATCACCTGGTTAACTATACGGGTGACTAGGCTATAGCCAACACTGCCAGATATTTTGAGCATCTCTGCAGTGATTCCTGATGGGCCGGGGGCTTTCCCTGTTTTCACTTTCTTAATTGTTTTATCTACCAAGGTACTGTCAACTCGGATAGCTGGTCCCTCTGTTGGGTCTTCACTCAGCAGACTCTCTTTCTCCCATTCATTTTCTTTATATATATATATCATCATCATCATCATCATTTAACGTCCGTTTTCCATGCTAGCATGGGTTGGATGGTTTGACCGGAGTCAGGTAAGCCACGGAGGCTGCACCAGGCTATAGTCTGATTTGGCAGTGTTTCTACAGCTGGATGCCCTTCCTAACGCCAACCACTCCATGAGTGTAGTGGGTATTTTTTACATGCCACCAGCACAGGGTCCATAGCAGGCTGGCAGACGGCCATGATTGGTTGGTGCTTTTATGTGTCACCGACACGGACGCCAGTCAGGCGGCACTGGGATCTGCCATATTCGGATGGTGCTTTTTACGTGTCACTACAATTTCCATTTGATTTTTATTTTGATGTTGACGTACTTGACTCAATAGGTCTCCTCAAGAACAGCGGGTCACTCTACGATCCAATATATATATATATATATTTATATATATATATATATATATAAATGGAGTTAAACACAGGTGTTATTCAAATTCTTTTACTTCCGACACATGTTTTGAAGACAACATTGGTATTATTCCAAAGGAATAAAATGGTGTAAAACAATGTAATCTTCTCATCAGGGAAAGAAAGAAATAAACCAAAATCATCAATAAAAGATTTTAACAGAATGTGATGGATGTGTATAATGATGAATGGAACACAATTAAGTTTTTTTAAAAAACCGTTTGAGGATAAAACATTGAAGGTAGCCTATAGAAAGAGGAGGGCTAAAGGAAAGAAATAAGCAGAAAACTAATAAAGGAGAAATATAGAACGATATGTGAATTAAGTAAAAGCTTAAAGGCTTGGAAATAGATATATCTAGTTGAAGTGAAATGTAAGAAGAAAATCAATGTTCAAATTATATATATGATGGTAGATATCACTTATATAAACTAAAGGTATGTTTCTGCCAATGTTTACATCGATAAGCACACTCTATAAATGTGTTTACAAGGGGATTCTTAGAAAAACAATAGAAAATAGTTCAGTATTACAGAGATGGCAGAATTCTTTGCCTTTATCATATGGGAAGGAAATGGAGAGAATCAACCAATCTAAATTAAATTGTTTATTATGGTCTTTTAGATACCAAATTAATTTACAATATTTAATTGGAAATATGCTGTGCGTGAAAAGACCAGGCAGGACAAGTGAGTCCAGCCCACTTATGCATGCCTTTCCTCCCTTGGACACACAAAGACCTGTTGAGGCTAGCGAAGTTGATATCGAACCTCATCCGACAACAGGCACCTATGCCTTGGGCAAGTGAAATCGAAATCGGAATCGAAATTGAACCAATCCTATGACTGGCACCTGGCAGATGCCAGGACCCCTGGACTGGCTTCCGTGTCGGTGGCACGTAAAAAGCACCATATGAATCGTGGCCGAAGCCAGTGCCGCCTCGACTGGCTTCCGTGCAGGTGGCACGTAAAATGCACCAATCCGACCGTGGTCGATGCCAGCCTCGCCTGGCTCCAGTGCAGGTGGCACGTAAAAAGCACCCACTACACTCACGGAGTGGTTGGCATTAGGAAGGACATCCAGCTGTAGAAACATTGCCAGATAAGACCGGAGCCTGGTGCAGCCTTCTGGCTTCCCAGATCCCCGGTCGAACCATCCAACCCATGCTAGCACGGGGAACGGACGTTAAACGATGATGATGATGATATTATATATTATATATATATATATATATATATTATATATATATATATACACACACATATATATATAATTAGAAGAAATAAGGTACTCAGAAATCTGGATGGTTTTATATTTATAGATATTTTTGTAAATCATATATTAGTGCTTGTGTCCACTAAGAGTGGTGACACATAAAAAGCACCGTCGAACATGGCAGATCCCAGATTCTGCCATCTCTGTAATACTGAATTATTTTCTATTCTGTTTTTCTAAGAATCCCCTTGTAAACACATTTATAGAGTGTGCTTATCGATATTAATAAATATCTATAAACGTAAAACCATCCAGATTTCTGAGTGCCTTATTTCGTCTAATATATAATACCTGTACATCATCTCCAAACCTTCTAATATATATATATATATATATATCATCATCATCGTTTAACGTCCGCTTTCCATGCTAGCATGGTTCAACTGACGTCTGGGAAGCCAGAAGGCTGCACCAGGCCCAGTCTGATCTGGCAGTGTTTCTACAGCTGGATGCCCTTCCTAATGCCAACCACTGGCAACAGTGTTGTGGGTGCTTTTTCGTGCTACCGGCATAGGTGCCAGACGAGGCTGGCAACGACCATGATTGGATGGTGCTTTTTACATGCCACCGGCACATAGGCCAGTCGGGGCGGCGCTGGCAACGGCCACGTTTGGATGGTTCTCTTACATGCCACCGGCACTGGTATCACAACTACAATTTCCATTGATGTTGATCGATTTTGATTTTGATTTTCACTTGCCTCAACAGGTCTTCACAAGTAGAGTTTTGTGTCCTAAGAAGGAAAGGTATGCATAAGTGGACTGGCTACATCCCAGGTAGAGGCCACGGGTTATGGTCTCATTTGTCCTGCCGGGTCTTCTCATGCACAGCATACTTCCAAAGGTCTCGGTCACTAGTCATTTCCTCGGTGAGCCCTAATGTTCAAAGGTCGTGCTTCACCACCTCGTCCCAGGTCTTCCTGGGTCTACCTCTTCCACAGGTTCCCTCAAATGCTAGGGTGTAGCACTTTTTCACACAACTATCTTCATCCATTCTCGCCACATGACCATACCAGCGCAAACGTCTCTCTTGCACACCACAACTGATGCTTCTTCGGTCCAACTTTTCTCTGAAGGTAATTTTACTCTGAGCGAGAGGCCTTTTGTCACCAGCAGAGGTAAGAGCTCTCTGAACTTTGCCCAGGCTATCCTTACTCTAGCAGTTACACTTTCAGCACACCTGCCCCCGCTACTGACTTGGTCACCTAGGTAACGGAAGCTATCAACTATTTCTAGTTTTTCTCCCTGGAATGTGGCGAAAGTTGGCCTCTGCGCATTTTCAGTGTTTATTGCTCCTGAGCATCTGCCACATACAAAAACTATCTTCCTAGTTAGCCTTCCTTTGACATTGCAGCACCTCTTATGTGTCCATAGCTGTACACTTGGTGCATCTTATTAGAGTTTCTACCTACGCCTTTTTACGATCGAGCAGGGCCATCTACCTGAGGGCGTTTGTGATTTGTCTACCTTCCTACTTATTAGGACTTTGGTTTTAGCTAGGTTGACTCTAAGGCTCTTTGATTCTAATCTTGCTTCCACACCTGAAACTTC
>NW_021836911.1:15000-17500 GCF_006345805.1 Octopus sinensis | reverse complement strand
TGAAAGAAAAAAATTACGTCGGTGAGTTTCGAACTCAGGACGTGAAGAGGTGGAAGAAATACCGCTAAGCATTTTGTTCGACGTGATAACGATTCCGTCAGCTCAGCAGCGTGGTAAGAAGCTTGTTTCCCAACCATATGGTTCCGGGTTCAGTCCGACTGCGTGGAACCTTGAGCAAGTATCTTTTACTACACTATCGGGCCGACCAAAGTCTTGTGAGTGGATTTGGTAGACAGAAACTGAAAGAAACCCGTCGTATATATATATATATATATTGGTCACTGAACTCAACACGCTTTTTTTTCATTCTCTCTGTGTTTATTTTCTCTTATTCTTTTCTGTTGAAGAGCGTAGGCTCGAAACGTAAAAGACTTTTACTTTTCCATTTTTTCCGAGCGTCAAACAAGCACACTTGCTTGTTGTTCTTCGTCTTTGTTTTTCTATAAAATTGAAGTATATATGTGTGTGTGTGTGTGCGTGTGCGTACGTGTGTGTGTGTGCGTGTATTCGTGTGTGTTTGTGTCTGTGTCTGTCTCCCCTATCACCACTTGAAAACCTGTGTTGGTGAGTTTATGTCCCTGTAACTTAACGGTTTGGCAAAAGAGACTGATAGAATAAGTACTAGACTTCAAAAACATGAGTCCTGCGATCGATTTAATCGAATAAAAAAAAAACCCTTTCAAGATGATGCTCCAGCATGGCAACAGTAAAATGACCGAATCAAGTCAAAGATAAAAGAATAAAAGAATACATATACGAGGGGCTGCTGAAAAGTTCTTGGCTTGAAGGTTATTGCAAAAGGTCTGGTTGGAATCCCCACTTTCCGAGTTCTTTTACAGGTTTTACAGGGCTTAGAAAAACTGAAGGACCGTTGCAATAAGTGTGTGAATCTGTGAGGGGAATATAGTGAATAAAGTCACAATTAACTGATCTGCCTGTATTTTCAGCACCCATTCACACACACACACACACACACACACACACACACACACACACACACACACACACACACACACACACACACACACATACACACACACACATAGTCAATTCAGATAAACGTGTAAAGGGTAACGGACGACAAGAAGGGAAAGAAATCGCAATCTACTTTGACGTCTTATTAAAATTACCTCGATTCCATTGAATCCCCAAAATAATTATAAATGTATATGTATACATATGTTAATATTTATGTGTTGTGTGTGTGCATATATATATTTATTTACATGATAAATACCTGTGCATGTGTGTGCGTGCACACACACACACACACACACACACACACACACACACACACACATGCACACTTTCTTTTCCGTTGAAGTGCGTAGGCTCGAAACGTAGAAAACTTTTTCATTTTCCAGCGCGTGAAACTAATGCACTTGCTCTTCGCTCTTATACGCCATTTGGTCTCAACCCTCCCCGCCTCCTCATCTAACCCCCCTCTCCCCCTCCTCATCTAACCTCCCCCGACCCCTACTTCTCTTCAGTCCTTCATCCTTTCACCCCTACTCCTCTTCCCTTCTTCCCTCTTTCTCCCTCCCTCCTTCTTCCCTCTTTCCCTTCCCTCTTTCTCTCTGCTCCCTCTCTCCCCTTCTCTCTCTCTCCCCCTCTCCCTCTATCCTCTCCCCTCCTCTCCCCTCCTCTCCGTCTTCTCCCCCCTCTCCCCCTCCTCTTCTCTCTCCTCTCCTTCCTATCCCCCTCCTCTTCTCCTCTCCTTCCTTCTCCCCCTCCTCTTCTCCTCTCCTTCCTTCTCCCCCTCCTCTTCGCCTCTCCTTCCTTCTCCCCCTTCCCCTTCCCCCTCCTCTTCTCCTCCTCCTTCTCCCCTCTTCTCCCCTCCCCCCTTACCCCCCTTACCCCCCTTTCCCTCATCTCCTCTCTACACTACACCATACGACTTTACACCTCACATCATATATACATACACACGTCCAGACCTCTCATACGCACTAATACTCTCTCATACACACACACACTCTTCTCATACACACACACACACTCTTATGTTGGAGAGAGGTCATTCAACCCTATTATCTCCCCTAATTTCGCTCTTGCGTCTCATGTTTGATCTTTGACTTCTGGCCGAAATCAGATCGCCATGTTGATTCGCTAGCCTCTGCACGCATATTTTTTTTCTCTCCTTCTTTCTGTGTTTTTTCTCTGTGTATCTTTCTGTTGAAGAGCGTAGGCTCGAACGATTAAAGACTTGTTTTATTTATATTTCCTGAGCGCCATACTAATACAATGTTGTTTGTATTCCACCTGCCTTCGTCTTTTGTTTATTTCCGTAAACCTGCCTTCGTCTTTTGTCTATTTTCATAAAGCTTCCCGTTATATATATATATATATACACACACACACACACACACACACATATATATATATATATATATATATACATATGTAGATGCCTATAAATGTGTACATTCATGCACATGACAACAGACACATACACGCATATGTACACACACCAGGTTCTCTCACTACTTTGGTTTATCTT
>NW_021836911.1:0-10000 GCF_006345805.1 Octopus sinensis | reverse complement strand
TCAATATAGAAATAACGAACTTTAAAAAAAAATTCTATCGTGTTTATAAAAGTTCTTCGTGTTTTTTTCTGTAGCGAGTAAATAATATGTGGAAATTGACGATTTAAAAGTCTGTCATCAGTATATTGGCATTGAAATAATTTTCTTTAGCCCTTATTTATAAGTTGTTTATAATTTTAACCGTAAAGGTATTTTAATATGCTGACACATTTTTTGATGGAATTCTTTTCTGTAAAAAAAAAACTTCATCCTATATTAGGAGTATATATATATAATCCCCCAAAACGAAGAAAAACACAAGAAAAACAAACAGCAACGCGTGGACGTTGTACATGCAAAATATTAACAGATACTCAGCGAAGGGAAGAAAGTTAGTTTTACATTTCGAGCAAAGCTCTTCTTTAGAAACAGGAGACAAAGAAAAGTCTAAGAGAAAAGGAAGACGGAAAGACAGAAGTAAAAAAAAACAGCCACCGATCCACATGCGGTTACATATATATATATATATATATATATATATATATATATATATATATATATATGAGTGTGTATGTATACACAAGGTCTGATGAATAAGTATCCAGACTGTTGTCATAGTAACGAAGCTAAAATACGCCGAGTGAAGCCGCTTGGCAAAGATTGCCCTTGAACTCTGCTGTGCGTGCGCAAAAGTTTTAACGTTCTAGCTCACTTTCGCTGCTTACAGCAGTGCTTGGAAGGAAGGTGTGTAGGGTGTGAACGTCACATTGACCATCACAGAGAAAGTTATCATGGCAATACCTGCACAGAGGCCTACTCAGAGTTGCAGAAAGGAGTGTATGACCCGCATAGAAGTGTACAAGTGGTTCAGATGGTTCCAAGATCACCAAAAAATGTCAATATTGACAAACATTCTGGGAGACCTGCACCCAGGAGAACTGGGAAGTAACATAGCAGATATGCCTGCAGCTGTGAGGAGAAATCGTCGAATCACCATCCATGAGTTATCAGAGGATGTGCAGATTAGTTACGGTTCAGTTCAGTCCATTATCTCTGAAGATTTGAGTATGAGAAGCGTGTCTGCCAAGTTTGTGCCAAAACTGATTTCGGCTGTGTTATGCAAATTAATGTTATGCAAATTGTGCCATGATTTGAATGACTTCCCTTGATATAAAGGGCATGCGCACTTGCTGCTCAGAGAGAGAGAGAGAGAGAGAGAGAGAGAGAGAGAGAGAGAGAGGGAGGGGGAGCGGCCATTTTGAATAACATACGTTGAATCGAGAATAATGTGGATAACACTATATGACGCCTTACTGTTTAGGACTAAAACTGGAAATTAGTGTCTTTGAACCAGGGCAAACAAACAAGAGTAGAATAGATAAATGTATCCTACCTTGCTTGTTTGTCTAAGTATCTCGGCTACTGAAAATAAAGGAGGACAATTGCTTCACTGATGACACTTGTTAATGCAAAAACATGTATGTACCTCAAGCCTCTTGATTTTAGACAATCAGACTGTCGTTTCCTGAACAATTCCCGATTAGATGTAGCTTGGAGCAGTATTTTTACTTTTTTGCGATGCTTTTTTATCATGCTCCAAAGAATCAGATGATTGTGCACTATTCAAGAAAACCAGATTTCGACCGCATGGAGTTTTTAGCATCCAAAGTAACCCAGATCTTTAATACGTGAAATAAAGTGTCTTACTCAAGAAGACAACACGCACCCTGGTCCGGGATTCGAACTCACAGCCTCACGGTCGTAAGTTCGACGCTCTAACCACTGAGCCATGCGCCTTCACATAAATGTGTGTGTATGTGTGTATGTACACCCTAATTCTGGCACAAGGCCAGCAATTTGATGGGGAGGGTAATTGATGACACTGATCCTAGTGCTCAACTAGTACTGATTTTATCGTTCCCAAAAGGATGTAAATTTAAAACGAATTCAAAACGTAAAGAACCGGAAAAGCCGCTAAGCATTTTGTCCTGTGCAGTAATGATTCTGCCAGCTCAACGGATTTCACGTATCTATAATTCTGATTTCAACTTTGGGCACAAAGCAAGTAATTTTGGACGGATGGGGCATGTCAGTTGTACCGATTCAAGTACTTGACTGCCAGCTCTTTGCATTTTATTACTCTATAATATTACCATGTTTGTGTTTGTACTTACACTTACAGACACTAACACAGACACACACAGATCCAGACGCACGGGCACCACATACTCACGCGCACGATCTCATACCCACATAGTAATATAGTCATACACCATCGTGTGTGAGTATATAGGTTTGTGTATGTGTATCTGTGTGTTTGTGTTTGTCCCCTCCTCACAGTTTGGTAACCGGTGTTGGTTTGTTTCCGTCTATGCACCAAATTTAAAAGTAATAACAAAAACAATAAACAAAAAACAAGACATGTACTGGATTCGATCTGTTTGTCTAAACCAGGGATTCTCAACATTAACTTGTGTAGGTTGAACTGTGTAAAAGGAGAAAGAAACCTAGCTGTTTCTTGCAATACATACCAATACATTGTGAGGGCGCGTGGCTTAGTGGTTAGGGCATTCGGCTCATGATCGCAAGGTTGTGAGTTCGATTCCCGGCGACGCGTTGTGTCCTTGAGCAAGACACTTTATTTCACGTTGCTCCAGTCCACTCAGCTGGCAAAAATGAGTTGTACTTGTATTTCAAAGGGTCAGCCTTGTCACTCTCTGTGTCACGCTGATTATCCCCGAGACTACTTTAAGGTACACGTGTCTGTGGAATGCTCAGCCATTTGCACGTTAATTTCACGAGCAAGCTGTTCCGTTGATCGTATCAGCTGGGACCCTCGTCGTCGTAACCGGCGGAGTCTTTTTTTTTACCAATACATACATCTAAAACAAAATAGTAAATTGGGGCCCTCAAAATACTATGGTGCATCCCCAATTTACTAATTTGTGGCATGGACCCCCAAAAATCTTATATGGACCCTCAGGAATCATATGAGCCCCGGCGCTGTGAACAACTTGTCTCGATGAACCTGACACAGCAGTGAAACCGCCCTCAAATGAAAAGGGGTTAAGATACAGTGTAATCCATAATATATTCCACCATTCTTACTCTTTTTTTTTACATGTTTCAGTCATTTGACTGCGGCCAAGCTGGAGCACCACCTTTATTCGAGCAAATCCACCCTAGAGCTTATTCTTTGTAAGCCTAGTACTTATTACGTCGGTATCTTTTGCCGAACCGCATCAATTGTCAAGCGATGTTTGAGGGGACAAACACAGACACACACAAACATATACACACACATACATATATATGTATATATATATATATGTATAATATATATATATATATATATATACACTTGCGTCAGAAATTAATTAGCACTTCTCAAATTTCTACATTAAATAGGTTAAATCAATTAACCTTATGAGCTGTTCAAACGTCTTACGCGATGAGAAAACTTAGTATGGTGTGATTTCGGTCCTTGGCGAGGCGCTACCTATATCTATTAAACAAAGGAAGATTTGTCTGCATCCGCACTCCAAGTTGTTGCACTGCTATGTCAACATCATAAGGATGTAGACTCTCAAACTGCTCTGCAAACAAAGTTACGTCATCGTTCTGCGCAACAGTGAACTCGCAACAAAGCAATAGTTCGAGATATGGCCACTAGGTGACAGCACATACCTTGCGTGAAGAGCAAATCAAGGGTGCTAATTAATTTCTGACGGTAGTGTATATATATATATATATATATATTATATATATATATATAATATATATATATACCACATATACGACGGGCTTCTTTTCAGTTTCCGTCTACCAAATCCACCCACAAGGCTTTGGTCGGCCCGAGGCTATAGTAGAAGACACATGCTCAAGGTGCCACGCAGTGGGACTGAACCCGGGAACTTCATCACTACTTCTACCGCATTCTTCACCATATTTCCCATCAACACCAATTTCCAGCATCGACAACGACCTTTGCAATGACCAGAACTAATACAACCATCGCAACCATCACTACCACCAACGACACCGTCTCTACCAATATCTGTTTCGTCCACCACCACCACCACCACCACCACCACCATCACTACTACTACTACTACTACTACTACTACTACTACTACTACTTCCTCCATCACTATCGCTACCAGTACAAGAATCACCACCACCACCACCACCACCGCACCGCTCGTTCCCCACCACACTTTCCCCCCATCGCACCTCTACCGCATCCTCCTCCGCTCCTCCACCATCACAACCATTATCAACACCACAACCACCACCACCACCACCACCACCACCATCATCATCATCACCACTACTACTACTACAACCATCCCTCCCTCCATCACCACCACCACCACCACCACCACCAATAGTACAACAATGACCACCATCACGACCACCACGACCACCACGACCACTACGGCCATCATAACCACAAAGGACGACCACCACTACCACTACCACTGCTGCAAATAGCACATCCACCACCACCAGCAGCAACAACACCAGCATCCCTTCCACACCAACCAACATCAAAAGTTATGAATCAAGAAATAGTTTCTGCTTAATAACTACTAGCCAACTCTAACCAATTGATGTTTACACTCTACACGACACCATTATACACGCTAAAAATTATACACACTGTAATACACTCTGTATAGTAAACATGCCGCGCAATTTCAACTTTTGGAAAATGTTCAGCATGTTTACATATTAAACCCATTATACTATACACAATTTATCCATTCAGCATACAGTATATTAAACATACTATATATATATATATATATATATATTATATATATATATATATATGTATATATCTATGTAATGATATATATTATACATACACACACACCAAACACACATACACACACCACACATATATATATATATATTATATATATATACGTATGTTTGTATGCAAGTATGTAAGTATGTATGTAGATATATATAATTGTGTGTGTATATATATATATATATATATATATATATGATACATACTATACCCATATAATATATGTGTGTGTGTGTATATATCTATATCTATATATATAGTCTATATATAGATATATAATATATTATATATGCATATAATATATATATATATAATATATATATATATACGTGTTTCTATGCATGCATGTAATGTATGTATATATATATATATATATATATATATATATTATTTACACATTATACACAGTGCTTCCAGTTTAGGTCGACTGCTCGTCAGACTTTGGTTCTTGAAGAATTTGTGAATTTCCTCGGAAAGTTCAAACAAGCGTTCAGTAAGAGAGGTCGATGATCGTAAGTATTAATATCTCTGTCTGTCTGTCTCCATCCCCACCGTGTCAGTGCGTGTGCGCGCGGAAGTGCATATATCTATCTGTATGTGTGTGTGTATGTGTGTGTATATATTTAAGCAAATAAGCATGTGTGTAAATATACATATCTCTCTCTCCATCTATCTATCTATATATATGTATATATATATGTATATATATATATCTATTTATATATGTATATATTATATATATATATATAATATATATATATACAACATATATATATACGTAACTATCAATTTATTTATACATGCACAAGGATATATACTTGCACAGACAAACATTTATATATGAATACATATAGATGCATACTTGCATAGGCAGACATATATCTATACATATGCACATGTGTATGTGAGTATATAAATGCATGATATTCACGTGCATGTACGTCTGTATAGTTGTTTGTGGCAGTATGTATGTAGTTAACTACTATAGAGAAACCATCTATAATAACAGCATCATCCAGCACCAATTATACTGTATAAACAATTGCAAGATGCTTAGAAGAAAACTTAGTTGATTAATATTTTTATGTAAATAGAAGATAGTTCGGAGGCAGGATAAACAGACCACCGACCAAATTGCTCGTAGTGTTCAGACTAGTTCTCTTGCAATATGGCATGTGATCTCCCTGATGTCAGCTCTACCTTTCAATCCTTGGGTGGTGGTAGTGGGGGGGGGGGCTATATATATACTCTTTTACTCTTTTACTGGTTTCAGTCATTTTGACTGCGGCCATGCTGGAGCACCACCCTTAGTCGAGCAAATTGACTTATTCTTTGTAAAGCCTAGTACTTATTCTATCGGGCTATATTGCCGAACCGCTAAGTTAACGGGACGTAAGCACACCAAATCGGTTGTCAAGCGATGCTGGGTGGGACACACACACACACACAAACACACATACATACATAGATACATAGATACATATATATATATATACGACGGGCTTCTTTCAGTTTCCGTCTACCAAATCCACTCACAAGGCTTTGGTCGGCCCGAGGCTATAGTAGACGACACTTGGCCAAGGTGCCACGCAGTGGGACTGAACCCGAAACCATGTGGTTGGTAAGCAATATATATATAAAAGATACCAGTCATGCACATAGGACTTGTTCGAGTCATCTGCAAAATTTGCGGTCTTATTCATGTCTTAGGAACCGTATCAGGATAATTACTCCGTTTGGATAATTACTCCATCTCCATTATATTAAGAAATTTTAAACCATCATTTGTTGTCCGCAGGGATAATTGTCCTTCGATGGGGGAGTTAATTATCCGGGGGTGGAACCGAGCGTTGGATCTGGAGAATCGTTGAAGTACACCTGGTATGTGCTCCAGTGTTTTTGTTCTGTGTTCAAATCCTACCTCAGTAAATTTTACCGTACATTTGTTTTAGTTTTTACGCCGACAAAATAAAGTACCAGCTCAATACTGGGGTCAACTTAATAGGCTAGCCCTCCTCGCAAATTCCAGAATCTGTGTCTAAATTAGAAGCAATTGTTATTATTGTTCTTACTGTTTTTGAAGGCAGAGAAAAGCGGCGAACTGGTAGAAAGGTTAGCGCGCCAGGCAAAATGCTCAACAGCATTTCTTCCGGCTCTTTACTTTCTAAGTTCAAATGCTTCCCAGGCCGAATTTGCTTTTTCATATATTCGAAGTCAATAAATGAAGTACCAGTTAAGGCGGCAAGCTGGCAGAAACGTTAGCACGCCGGGCGAAATGCATAGCAGTATTTCGTTTGCTGTTACGTCCTCAGTTCAAATTCCGCCGAGGTCGACTTTGCCTTTCATCCTTTCAGGGTCGATAAATTAAGTACCAGTTACGAACTGGGGTCGATATAATCGACTTAATACCTTTGTCTCTCCTTGTTTGTTCTCTCTATGTTTAGCCCCTCGTGGGCAATAAAGAAATAAGAACCGTTAGCACGCGGGGCGAAATGTTTAGCGGTATTTCATCTGTCTTTTCGTTCTTAGTTTAAATTCCGCCGAGGTCGACTTTGACTTTCATCCTTCCAGGGTCGATAAATTAAGTACCAGTTGCGGGCTGGCGTCGATCTAATCGACTGGCTTCCTCTCCCAAAATTTCGGGCATTGTGCCTAGAGTAGAAAAGAATAAAGTACCAGTTGAAATTGAAGGCCTTGTAACAAAATCACTAAATGATACCTGAAGGCGATGAGCTGGAGAAACTACAAGAGCGTCGGAAATGAAATAAAGGTTTTGTAGTATTTGTTCATAATCTTTATATCCCGATTTCAAATCCCGTTGAGGTCAACTTTGCTTTTCAGCCTTTCTGGATCAGCAATATAAAGTACCATTCAAATACTGGAATCGATGGTATAGATTAACTACTTTCCTCGACTTAATCCCCTTGTCTGTTCTTGTTTGTCCCCTCTATGTTTAGCCCCTTGTGGGCAATAAATAAATAAGAATCGTTAGAGCTTCGGAAAGGATGCTTTGTGGTATGTTCCGACTCTTTACGTTCTGAGTTTAAATCCTGCCGAAGTCAACTTTGACTTTTATTCTTCCGTGACTGATAACCTACATAAAGTACCAGTTAAGTAGTGGGGTCGATGACATCGGTTAAATCCCTATTCGCAAAATTGTTGGTCTTTTGCCTAAAGTAGTAAATATTATTTAGCTACAAAACTAAAGCCAGTCTTAGTGAGAAATGGGTTGAGAGAGAGAGAGAGAGAGAGAGAGAGAGAGAGAGAGAGAGAAAGTGGAGGGAGAGAGAGCTACACAAAACAGACACCAATGAGTGTGGAATCCTGTCGAGTGTGTGTGAGTGTGTTAGTATGTATTCGTGCGTGCATGTATAACTTTGTGCTTGTTAGCGCCCAGTTTGACATTTGGTATTGGGTTTGTTAACGTCCCCATAACTTGGCGGTTCGACAAGACAGACCGATAGAATAAGTACCAGATTTTAAAAACAAGAACCGGGGCCCTTTGGGACATCTCACTCTAAAAGACTGTGCTCAGCCGCAATTCAATAACTGAAACAAGTAAAGAGTAAATAAGTAAAATACAAGCAGTTTGGAAACTGTCAAGGATATTGTGAATCTTACATGGTCCCAAATAAGGGATCAGTATTTCCTGATAAAGGAGCAACACTCATAGGTTTTTAATCGCTGTATCTTAGACAAAATAAAGCTATTTCAGTAACATCTCTCTCCAGAGGTTAATACTGGCTAAAAAAGAATGACGTGGGAAGGTTTGACGACGAAAAGAATTTGATATGGTTCAAACCTTGTATCTCGTGAACCTTTGAATCCTATGGTCATAGACGTGAAATGGAGGTGAAATTGGAATGGAGGATAAGTCCTGAATACTGATTTAGAATCAAAACCGTATGGGAAACTCAGCTCATTGAAAATGGACCACAATTCTAAAACATTCATACACACATTCATAGGCGTAGGAGTGGCTGTGTGTTAAGTAGCTTGCTTACGAACCATATGGTTCCGGGTTCAGTCACACTGCGTGGCCCCTTGGGTAAGTGTCTTCTACTATAGCCTCGGGCCGACCAAAGCCTTGTGAGTAGATTTTGTAGACGGAAACTGAAAGAAGCCCGTCGTATATGTATATATATATATATGTGTGTGTGTGTGTATGTGTATGTTTGTGTGTTTGTGTTTGTCCCTCTCCCCACCATCGCTTGACAACCGATGCTGGTGTGTTTACGTCCCTGTAACTTAGCGGTTCGGTAAAAGAGACCAATAGAATAAGTACTAGGCTCACAAAGAATAAGTCCTGGTGTCGATTTGCTCAACTAAAAGGTGGTGCTCCAGCATGGCCACAGTCAAATGACTGAAACAAGTAAAAGAGTAAAAGAATAAGGAGTACACATTCATATATGTACGATATGTATTCTACTCGTATATATAAATATGTATGCTTTTCTATCTATCTATCTATCTATCTATCTATCCGTTTACATATAAACGCATATTTCTCTGTTTCCTCTCATTCTATGTGTGTATGATGTGTGTATACATGCATACATGATACATACATACATACATACATACATACATACATACATACATAACATACATACATATGTATATGTATATATGTATATGTGTGTATATATATATATATATATATAAATATATATATATATATATATATATACATATACATACATACATACACACACACACACATATACATACACATATATATATACATATATATACGCATAGATACATATAAACATATACGCACACAAATAAATATATGTATGCATATATATATATATATTCTAACACATACATACGTTTATACATATATACACGCATAAACGGCTTAATTGAAACTGACCTCTAACTCAGAACAATAGAAGTCCTTCTATAAAATGTCCTGTAATGCAAAAGTCATGCCACCTATCGTCAGATCTACAGATCACATGACTCCAGAAAGGAAATAGAAGCAAAAGTGTTCATTTGAAACTTTAAGAGATCTATTAGATATTATCCAGACATGAGGTAAGGTTTGTTGAATAGTAAGTTATTGACGGGTAGGGGTTGGACGAGCGGACAGTGGTGGTGTGGCTTTCATCCCTCATCTAAAAGTCATTAAATATATATTAAAAAAGATGGGATTCAAATGAAACATATTATTGACATTTGCAAATTTGGGCGGGG
>NW_021836910.1:15000-22534 GCF_006345805.1 Octopus sinensis | reverse complement strand
TACGGGAGAGACAAAGAAGAAGGAGGAGGAGAAAGAGGAAGGGGGTAAAATGAGAGGGAGAGAAGGCGTCGGAGGAGGAGAGTAAGAGGAGGAAGGGGAGGATAAGGAAGAGGAGAAGGCGGGGAGTAGAAGGATGAGGGGGAGGGAAGAAAGAGAAGACAACGACGACGATGACAAAGAAGAACAATAATAACAAAAAGAAGAAGAAGAAGAAGAAAAAAGAAGAGAAGAAGAAGAAGAAGAAGAAGAAGAAGAAGAAGAAGAAGAAGAAGAAGAAAAGAAGAAGAAGAAGAAGAAGAAGGAAACAAGGGAGACAAATAAGGTAGGAACAAGAGGTGGGTTGTGCTGAGAGGAAACAACTACGCCATGAAACCCTAAATACTAAGAAGGTACTAAATTCTTTAGTTTAGAGGGTAAAGGAGAAGATGTAGAAGAGGAAAAGGATAGTAGGGAAAGAATTCGGTAAGGGGCCACAGGAAGGATGGGCTGTCTGGAACTGGAGAGAGAGAGAGAGAGAGAGGTAGGTGGGTGTTTCTGGTGTCTTGTTGTAGACCTTATCTTGTAAACTGCTTGTTATTTCGACCATTTGAAGCATTTCTTAACAACAAAAGATAAAATTATCTGAGGTTTCTAAGGTGGTGGTGGTGGTGGTAGTGGTGGTGGTGGAATTGCTACTGTACTGCTGCAGTGAGTGATCGTGATGATGGTGGTTGTAGTGTGGTGATGGTGGCTGCGGTGGTGTTGGTGAAGCGTAGCGATGGATTCTTAGATAAATGGGGGAGTACGGGTCTCGTCCTGGAATTGACGACTGAGTATACCTACATTAAATTTCTTATACGGTAATCTTTGTACACACACACACACACACACACACACACACACACATACACGGTAACTTTTCTACTCTAGGCACGAGGCCCGAAATTTTGGGGAGCGGGCTAGTCAAGTAGATCGACTCAGTACGCAAGTGGTACTTAATTTATCGATCGAAATAATGAAAGGCAAAGTCAATCTCAGCGGAATTTGAACTCAGAACGTAAAGACAGACGATATGGATTTGGCAGACGGAAACTGAAAGAAGCCCGTCGTATATATGTATATATATATATATATGTATGTATGTGTGTGTTTGTGTGTCTGTGTTTGTTCCCCCAACATCGCTTGACAACCGATGGTGGTGTGTTTACGTCCCCGTAACTTAGCGGCTCGGCAAAAGTAATCGATATAATAAGTACTAGGCTTACAAGGAATAAGTCTTGGGATCGATTCGCTCGACTACAGGCAGTGATCCAGCATGGCCACAGCCAAATGACTGAAACAAATAAAAGAGCAAAGAGTAAATAAATAAAACAGATAAAACGAAAAGTACAGAAATTCTATTTTACGTACGATATCATTGTCAAGACTGTGACCGACCAGGCTATCAGATGTTGCTACACATCGCTGGTGACAATGCGTTACGCATTGTTTTAGCCTTCAAATGACGCCACTCCGCTGGCTAAGCGAGCAGCCCAACAGAAGAAAGAGTGAGAGAAAGTTGTGGCGAAAGAGTACAGCAGGGATCGCCACCACCCCCTGCCGGAGCTTCGTGGAGCTTTAGGCGTTTTCGCTCAATAAACACTCACAACGCCCGGTCTGGGAATCGAAACCGCGATCCTACGACCGCGAGTCCGCTGCCCTAACCACTGGGCCATTGCGCCTCCACGTACGATATAGTAATGCAATGAAAACCGCAATGAAACAGTGATGCAGTTATGCATTATTTTGCAGTTGCAGTACAATATTTCGATTGTTATGTTCCTTGCAGACGCATCCAATAATTACTATACGACTGGAACAAGATTTTAGAATACAAAATTTACAGAAAATTGTATTCTCATTGCGCATGACTAAACCATTGCTGAACAATGTACCGTGTTAATATGGCGGCAACAGTATATTGTAACGCAGCCATGTTGTGGTTTATGATACACTGTCTGCAGCACTTATCAATCTATTATACACACCACGTGGCCTACTTCATTCCCTTCTTTTCTTTATCTTGTTTCATTCTCTGCTGCTGTGTCTATTCTTTTTTTGTTCTTGGGTCTCTGTTTTCTTTTTTCTAATCATTATATCTATCACTGTATTCGTATAAGCATATGTGTGTGTATATGCGTGTGTGAATAGGTATATAGATGCTTACATACATAGATATATGTGTATCTGTAGATATACAAGCAACTAACAGCAAATTAATTATTCAATTATATCTACAGAGAAAGATGCGAATGCATATGTCTCCATACACATAAACGTAGACAAACATATACAGACATATACACACATATACCCATACTACATACACACAAACACACAAACTGTATAATATATATAATATATATATATATATATATATATATAATAATATTTATCTATAATGTGTTCAGTTATTCACGAAGGCAGTGCTGTAGGCATATGTACACTGAGATTTCACAAAACACCTTCAATCAAGCAGTCCTTATACACTCCACAGCCTTACAAACCGTGTTCCTCTAAATCATTGTATTGTAATATATACAACTTTATCTCTATAACGAACAAATTATTACTCTTTTGTACTTATTTCTCTCTCCTTTTCTGTCCTTCTGTTTACTTTCCTTTATGCACGTATACATACATACATGTCTATGTATTTATATTATATATATATATATATATATATAGTAATATATATATATATATATATATATATATATCTATATATATATTACATATATATATATGCATATATAATGTGTATATATATGTATATATATATAGATATATACACATATATATATATAATATATATATATACAGCTCATTCATATATATATATATACGCATATATATATATATATATACATATATATAAGTATCTATGCGTTGTTTCGCTCTGCGCTTTCTCTTCCTTATGGCTTGTTGAAATGATTCAACATTTATGTTGATATTATTGATCTGCTCGCATGAAATCATTATCTAAATATGTTCGTCCCTTTTTCCATCCTCCCCACACACAAGCATTCACTCACTCGTGAATACATATATATATATATAATATATTAGATATATATATAATAGCTATATAATATATATACATATATGCATATACATATATATATATACATATCTAAATATATATATAATATATATATATATAATATATATATATATATATATATAACGGGAAGCTTTATGAAAATAAACAAAGACGAAGGGCAGGTGGAAAACAAACGAACAATTGTAAGATATAGATATATGCATGTATCATGTATGATGTAAGTATGTATGTATAACTGTATGTATACAGATAAAAAAATAATATGTAAAGATATTGGAGTGATACAAATACAAAATATGAAACTCACATTTTTAACCACTCATATATGTATTTATGGAGATATGATATTTGTACATACATCATGTTGAATCTATATAGATATATCTATATATTGATATATATATATATATATATATATTACACACATTCAAATCATATGTATTATGCATGTTATGTGTGTATGTGTATGTATGTATATATGTATTATGTATTTGCATAATCGCTTCTAATAACATGTATTCCTAATCAGCAATTTTATCGCTCTGGGGACATCTGAATCATCTCTATCATGATCCAAGTGAGGCACTCAGGTTTTTGTGAAACTGGTACCTAATCGGCAATGGGTCCCAGCATTCTTTTTCTGGGAATACCGATCACAAAAGTACTTTTCCTCGCTACTTGGATTTTCTCAGATTTTAGACCTCCTTCGCGAACTGTATGACCCTATGGAATAAATTTTATAAGGAGGAAACGCATTTGCTGAACAGTAGATAGTAGATTGATGTGAGTAAATCTTAATTGTCGCAGAGATCGTCTTGGTCTTCGCTTGACCGACGACTACAAGTTTGTCAGAGAGACAAGCTCTGCGAAATCATAGTCGACGACACTTGCTTATTGTTTAACCCATTTGTTACAAACCCGGCTGAAACTGGTTCAGGCTCTGAGTACAAATGTCTTGTTTTCATAAGTTTTGAATTAAAATCTTCCACCGAACTTTAGTCACAATTTATATTCCTAACATTAGCTTAATGATAACTAAGTTATTTTACTAAATTCTTTGATTAATTTAAAGTAATTGAAATAAACACAGAGAATCTCAAAATAAATACAGTAACGAAAGGGTTAAACATATCTGTAAATGTCGTAATCTCTGAGCATGTGTACAGAATGGCATCTACGGCCATGCAGACCTGTTAGTACGAAGTGGATTGATAAACCCTTGTTTATTCCGTTTATATTTTCTCAAGCTCAATGATTCTGTGGTGTGTAAGAGCCTGTGGTCAGAAGTTTCTCCTGAATAGGAAGCCGGTTCATCGCAGGATTTCCGGACAGTAATTTTGAGGGGAGGGGAGAAGTCAATTAAACTGACCCTTCAATACTTGACTATTGCTTTATTTTATCGACCCCGATGTAAGGCAAAGTTGACCTCGGTGGTATTTGAACTCAAGACGTAAAGAGCTGAAAGGAATGTTGTTAAGAATTTTTTTCCGACAGGACAACGATTCTACCAGATCGAATATTTTGATTGGTTATTAGAACAGGGGAATCGCAAAAGAACCAGAACGGAAGATGCCACAACCTGGCCCGGCAACAACTTCTAAAGTAACAAGTAGGACAACATGCAACAGTCTTTTACTTGAGTAAAGAATATTTGCCAACATAAGATGACAGTCTTGATTTAGGACGAATATTGCTGTTATGTAGCCCCGGGAGCCATCGTCTCCAGCTGGCTATAGGACACAATCTTTATCCTTATATTTTCAAAAAAGGGTTTTTGACACCCCCACTCAGCTTAAAACAATATCTGTGTATCACGATTTCCGGGTTATTTCCCTTCATCAGCACAGAATAATTTCGGCTAGAGGTGGCGCTACCAAATTCCTGTTCGAAATATATAGTTACAGCAACAGTCGTCCTTAAAACAGGACTGCCATGTTATGTTGGCAACAAATCTTTACTCTAGAGACCTGAATATCTCTAGCTGAGAGATTTACAAATAGTAATTTTCAATCTTTTACTAGTTTCGGTCATTGGATTGCGACCATGCTAGGGTACTGCCTTCAAGGATTTAGTTCAACCAATGGGCGCTGGTTTTTATGTCCTTAGGAAGGTTCTTATTCTATTAGAGTCTTTTGCACAATCGCTACCTATGAGAATGTAAACAAACCAATGCCGTTTGCGAAGCCGACAGGACAACGGTAAACAGAAACACATGACACACATACAAACAAATACACACGCATACACACACACACTCACGCACATGAACACACACACGCACGCCCACACACACATTGAATGCCTTGTAGATATTTGAATATACTCATTAGTGCCTTTTTCCTTTTGTCGTATATATATACATATATATATATATATATATATTTACACATACATATACTTATACATACATGCATACATACATGCATACATACATACATACATACATACATGCATACATACATACATACATACATACATACATACATACAGATATTTATATATATACACGCAAACATATATATGCATTCATACATATATACATACATACACACACACATACCGAGAATAATAACCTGGTGTAGAACTCAATACACCTATGGCCCATAACACAATGTTATATGAGTATACATATATACATACAACATTTGGGACTTACAACACTTTTGCATAATAGCAACGATCTGTGTGTGTGTCTCTGTGTGTGTGTATGCGTGTGTGTGAGTTTGTGTCTGTGTTTGTCCCCAGCAGTATTTTGCTTGACAACAGACGTTCGTGTGTTTACGTCTCCGTAACTTGGCGGTTCGGTAAAAGAGACTGACAGAATAAAGTACTAGCCTTACAAAGGGTGAGTCATGGCTGGGGTCGATTTGCTTGACTGAAACATCTTAAGGTGGTGCACCAGCATGGCTGCAGTCACACGACTGAAACGTGGAAAAGAATAAAAGAATAAACAAATGGGTGTGCGTGTACGCGCGTGTGCGTGTTTGTACATTTATATATTTCATTCTCTCCTTAATTCTCTCGTTCTGTAGTCTATCCTCATAATCTTAGCTTGCATCTATGTCATTATTTCTCCATTTCTCTCTTTTTCTCTCTCTTTCATATTTCTCTTCTTTTCCAAGTTGTTTTTCCTTCAGCATTTATTTTATATAATTTTTTTTATTGTTTTATTTTTGCTTTTACATATATATATATATATATATATATATATTTATATATATATATAATATATATAATTCTGGTCAACATTGATAATTATTATCAAAGATATTTTGAATTTTCCGAAACGTATTCCGTGTTCTTGTCTCATTCAGGCGTCCAATGATCGATTATTATAGGTTCCGTTTCAAACACTTCCCCCCACCTCGTCCTACCAGAAACAAACAACAAGCAACAAACAAAAAAATAAACAAGAAAGCACCAAAGTTAAACAAATCTCTTCTTGCGTTTGATAATCTTGCGGTGATCTATTTTGGTTTTACAGCAAGCTTTATGTTAGGCCATAAGCGTAAAGTCTGTTCTGTCTTGTATATTGCGAGGTTTCAGTTTAGTTTAGCACTAAAAATGTGGTTTCATACCCTCTAAGTACTCGGGTTTTTGCTCCGCTTCATCTTCTTTACTTTATCCGACTGACTTAACAACGAAACCGTCGTTTTTTTCTCGTCGTTTTGTTACTGTGGATTTTTTTAAAGTTGTTTTTATTATTATTTTTTTTTGGTTTTGATTATTATTTCTATTTTATTATTTTTTTGGTAGTTAAGTCGTATCACTAAGATATACGCCTGCGTATGCACACACACACACACACATACACACACACACACACACACACACACAAATAAACAAATACATATCTACATTAATATATACATACATACATACACACATATATATATATATACACACGCACATATATATATATACACATCCATACACATATACTGCGACGTGTGTGGAATATATTGATATATATATATATATATATATATGTATATATATATGCATATATATATATGTATATATATATATGTGTATATATATATGTATATATATATATGTATATATATGTGTGTGTGAGTGTGTGTGTGTGTGTGTGTGTGTGTTTGTATGTATTTATGAATATATGCATATAAACAAGAATGTTTCGGTGAATGTTTTTTGTATATGTATGTGTTTGTGTGTGTATGTATGTGTGTGTGTGTTTTTGCGTGAATGCATGTATGTGTGCGTGCGTGCATGTTAGTCCGATTCTCTTACTGTGTACAAATGGTGTATCACCATATTTTTTGTTCAGCAACGAGCCATATTCTACATTTGTATGGTTATGTATGTCTATAGAACTCTACCATATGGCATACATGCATATGATCTTCTATATATTAACGGGAAATAAACTGTGGAGATGATATGGCCCCCACACCCCATCTTCCCCGTAGAAACTTGTAGGAGCTA
>NW_021836910.1:2500-12500 GCF_006345805.1 Octopus sinensis | reverse complement strand
TGTGTGAGTGTATGTTTTAATATGACATTCTTTTTGCATTTCCGCTTCTCTTGTTGTTTGGCGTTAGAATAACGGTACATTATCTCCACATAATTTGTTGTTAATATTTACGTATACATACATACATACATACATACACATATACGTAGATATATGTATACATTTACGGTGTATGAGTGTGTGTGTGCATGTGTGTGTATGTGTGAACGTACGTGTTTAAATTTAAAGAAAAGTTTGTTTGGCGATTTATCATAACTCTTTTTTTACTCTTTTTGATATCTAAAACATCTCAAGCCAGAAAAGGAAATGTTTATTTTTTATTCATTTATGTACTGTTTTGTTTATTTGTTCTTTCCTGTAAATTTCCATTTGATCTGAACATTTTACAGATTAGATTTGGCGATAATACGAAATAACAAAATGGCGAATTTTGGCCTAGTTGTCGTTGAATCACTGCTTTTAATACGGTTACATGCTTTTTTTTTGTCTTTGCTCCTTTTCTAACTAAACATTCTTCTCTTTCTTGTTTGTATTATTTTTGTTTTGTTGCTGTTGCTGATTATTTTTTATTTTTATTCTTTCGCTTTTCCCCTTCGACTTCTTCCTCTTTCTCCATTTCCTCTCCTTATACTTTTCATTTTAATCTACCTCGCCATCTTGATATAAATATTGATTTCAAATTCTGGCACAAGGCTGGCAATTTCGGAGAGGGGACGAGTTCGATTACATTGACTCTAGTGATCAACTTGTATTTATTTTATCGATTCCGAAAGGATGAACGGCGAAGTCAACCTTGGAGGAATTTGAACCCAGAACGTAAGGTCGGACGAAATACCGCTAAGCATTATGTCTAGCGTGCTAACGATTCTACCAAATCGCTGCCTTACATTATTGTTTTCTACTCTGGGCATAAAGCCTGAAATTTTGGGGGAAGGGGCCAGTCGATTAGATCTACGCCAGTACACAACTAGTACTTAATTTATCGACCCCAACAGGATGAAAGGCAAAATCGATCTCGGCAGAACTTGGAACTCAGAACTTAAAGTATTTACTTTCATATTGACATCAAATTTTGGTACAAAGCCTACAATTTTGGGAGAGGGTATAAGTCGATTACATCGCCCATAGTACTTAATTTATCGACCCCGAAAAGATAAAGAGCAATGTTGACATCGGGGAATTTGAACTCAGAACGTGAAGACGGACGAAATATGGCAAAGCGTTTTGTCCGGTGAACTGCAGATTCTGCCATCTCACTGCCTTACATAATTCATATTAATATAGATCTTTATATTGTTTGAACTGGCAGACTCGTTAGTACGTCAGATAAAACACTTAGCGGCATTTCTTGACGATCTTTAGGATTTGAGTTCATATCCTGCTGGAGTCAGCTTTGCCATTCTTCCCTTCAAACTCGATAAAATATGTACCACATGAGCACTGGGTTTGATGCAATTGGTTAACTTACTTCCGCCAAAATTTCAGGACTTCTACCTATAGTACAATAAAGGTTCTCTTCTCGTGCCATACCGACTCATGAGGGCCCGATTCCAGGTTTTCTATGGCATATAAATTCCCCACCAGTGACGCTGTTCCGTCGCAGGGTTACTCATTTTTGCCAGCTGAGTAGACTTGAGCAACGTGAAATGAAGTATGTTTCTCAAGAAGGCAACGTGTCCAGGAATCGAAACCACAATTTTACGTTCATGAGTTCAATACGCTAACCCCTAATCCACGCGCCTCCACTTATAGTACAGTGGTTCTTGACTATTTTTCTTTTCATCTATGGACCCGGTTGATTACTATTTTGTTCTGGTGGATCCCCCAATAGTCATTCAATGTTTAAAAACTAGTTTTATAAAAGCTTCTTTCAAAATCCCTATTCTGTTTTCTGTACATTAACTTGTTTCGATTGAACTACGAAAAATGTTAGAGAAAGAAACCCCACTTTTTCTTGCAATATATAACAATCCATACATCTAAAGCAGAATTTTTTCATTGACCCTTAAAATACTACCGTTGATCCTCAGTTCACTAATTTGATTGCATGGACTAATTTTCTGCGAGTGGACCCCCATAGCGAATCAATGCCCAAATCTAGTTTTATAGAAACCTCTTTCAAAATTCGGAGAGGCCTTTCACAGAGGGTAGGCAGACTGTGGACAGTTTATTGGCCTCAGCCTCTCTCTTCTTCATAATTGGAGTGGATAGTATACTTTTTGATCATCATCATCATCATCATCATCATCATCATCAACATCATCATCACGATCATGATCATGTTGATCACGATGGTCATAATGATAATTGTCTTGCAGCTGCAATTCTTTGATCTTTCAATAATAAAAAAAAACTAGGAAAATGCCAGTCTACAAGCTGTAGATTCCCCCCCAAAAAGGAGGAAACAAAGAAAGATATAGTAATGCATGTGTGTGTATGTGTGTGTCTATGTGTGTGTGTGTGTGTTAAATAAATACTAGAAAAACTGATAGGACAGACAGACAGACAGACAGATAGATAGATAGATAGATAGATAGATAGATAGATAGATAGATAATAGATAGATAGATAGATAGATAGATAGATAGATATACAGACAGACAGAGAGACAGACGGGCGGACGGACGGACATATAGATAGAAAGAAAAAGACAGACACACACACATACACGCAGACTGACAGACAGGCAGACAGATAGAGAGACAGATAGATAAATAGATAGATAGATAGATAGATAGATAGATAGATAGATAGATAGATAGATAGATAGATAGATAGATAGATAGATAGATAAAAAGGTGGACACATAAAAGGTGGACAAATAAAAGGTGTATGGTTGGATATATGGATGAACAGATGAATAGAGAGAGAGAGATAAAGGGATAGATAGGTGGAGGGTGGATCGATTCATAGATGGAGTGATAGATAGGTGGATAGATAGATAGATAGATAGATAGATAGATAGATAGATAGATAGATAGATAGATAGATAGATAGATAGATAGATAGATAGATAGACACATAAGTAAACTAAGCAATGGCGTACATCAAAATAATACACAACAATAGATAGAATTTAAAATGGAAAGTTCTCGAAACAATTTTTTATCATATATCTGATGCGGTACCACTCACAACACATCAAATACTTATCTACACACATCACTCTTCGGCCTACTTTTTTACTCCACCTCCTCCTCTTCATCATCATTATTACTATTATTATTTTTGTTGTTGTTGTTATCATTATTATTATTATTATTATTATTATTATTATTATTATTATTATTATTATTATTATTATTATTATTATATTATTATTATTATTATTATATTATTATTATTATTATTATTATTATTATTATTATTATTATCATTGTTATTACTTCTACTAGCAAATGTTTAACAATAGTATGGCGCTTATTTTACATGCTATATATTTTCACTTGTTTTTCATTATTATTATTAAGTTGTTTTTCTTTCTTGTTTATTATTTTTTTTTCTGTGTGTTTGTGTGTTATATTCTTGTAATTTCTGTGAGGTTCTTGTGATCTCTTGACATTCAAATACATTATACCAAAACAAGAACTTTAACTTCTGTCCAACTCTCTTTGCCACCTCCACTCCCACTCTCTTTATGCTACTTATATATATATGTATATATATATATATGTGTGTGTGTGTGTGTGTGTGTGTGTGTGTGTATGTGTGTAAACATATATATATAGATATTTAATAAAGTTATATATATGAAAATACTAACACTCACACACACATTTGTGTTTATATATATATATATATATATATATTATATATATATATATGCACAAGCATATTTATATATATATATAAACATACAAACATATATATATATATATACAAATCAGTATGTATATATATATACACACACATACACACAAATGGGTATGTATCCATATGTGAGTGTGTGAGTGCGTGAGAGAGAGTGTGTGTGTGTGTATGTGTGTGTGTCTGTGTGTCTGTGTGTTCCTATGCATATGCAGGTACGGATATAGATATGTATATACATATATAACATTAAACTGTATTATTTCATAGAAACTCAGATATAAACATACCCACAAATATATATGTATATATATATATATATATATATATATATATATATATAATATTTATATATATATATATATATATATTATATATATATATATATATATACATATATATATACATATTCAGAGATGTGTGCGTTTGTTTCAATGTGATTATATTCTGAGTGTATACATTATATGCATAGATCTCTTTGTCCAAACCAATATTGTGGCTATAGCTTTGGAAAGCACCAAAAACTAAAATATAATAAAATATAATAATGAATGAAATAAAATATAGGGAAAATTGAAGATTAGTAAGTCGGATCAATTTAAAGAAGGGACAACACCATTCCTGGATAAAAGCCAGCTCAGTGGTATTATCTCTAGATGTATGAATATTTAATCCTGTACAATATATTTATATACATATACATATATATAGATATATATACCTATATACAAATATATATACAAAAATATATACATGTATACACACACATACACGCATATATATATATATATATATATACATATATATATATATATATATATATATAATATTTGTGCATGGATACGTTATTATATATCATGCGTAAATTTATAATACCTATATCACACACACACACACACATATATATATATATTAATATATATATATACATACAAGCTGATATACATACATACATATATGTATATATGTATGTATGCATGCATGCATGTATGTATGTGTGATTATTGCATAAAGCAAAAGAGAAAGTGTTTCGTTGCTGGACGCATTTTTAACTCTACTTTACGAATTCTCTTCAGATATGGGCAAATATTTTCCTCTTATGGAGGAAGTATTAAATGAAAACAGGGTTACGATTATTATTATTACCATTATTATTATTATTATTATTATTATTATTATTATTATTATTATTATTATTATTATTATTATTATTATTACTGATGCCTTTGTTGTTTCTGTTGGAAAGTGAATCTTCAGTTGTCTATACTTAACATATTACTCTAGTAATAAATATACAACATATGATATATTTAACGACGTCCAGCTTCTATATACATCATCACATTTACGGAACCTATAACTACTACTACTACTACTACTACTACTACTACTACTACTACTACTACTCTACTACTACTACTGCTACTACTACTACTACTGCTGCTGCTGCTGCTGCTGTTATTGCTGCTACTACTACTACTACTACCAACATCATTACTACTGCTTCTGCTACTACGAACATCATTACTACTACCACTACAACTACTATCACCATTACTAATACTACGATGAATAATGATAAGAATAATAACAATAATAATAATAACAATAAAAATAAAGATGATGGCGATCATAATACCCCTACCACTAATACTGATACTAATGATGTTAATACTACTATTACTAATACTTTAATACGGCTACAACTGCCGATACTGCTTCTACTACTACTACTACTACTACTACTACTACTACTACTACTACTGCCACTACTACCTCTACTACTACTATTACAACTACTACTAGAAAAGATAACAAGAAGAAATACGAAAAAACTTCTCGTTTTTTTTCTCTCGATTTCTTTTGTATCAGAGACCATGTACTCAAAGCCTGAAATTGCTTAGAGACACAAGGCATGCTATAAAAAAGACCTCTGTAAACACGTGTCTCAAAAGCCAGAAACTATTAGTAGTTCGTTTCTTTTACTGTGTGCATTAAATGGTATTCATCTCTCACTGGCTGAAGTATGTTTTTGTAGATCTTACCATAAAAGAAGAGTGGCTGTGTGGTATGAAGTTTGCTTCCTGGGCACATGGTTCTGGATTCAGTCCCAACGCATGGCACATTGGGCTGGTGTCTTCTACAATAGCCTCGAGTTGACCAAAGCTGACAGAAACTGACAAGAAATGAAAGAAACCCGTCATATGTGTGTGTGACTTTGTGCCTGTGTTTTCCCCCTCAACGTTTGCAAAACGGTGTTGGTGTGTTTATGTTCATCTAATTTAGCCGTTCTGCAAAATAGAAAACATGGAATAAGAACCAAGAAATAGGTATTGAGGTTGATTCTTTCGGTTAAAAATTCTTCAAGAAAGTTTTACCAATTTCTTGCTGAACAACCGGTACAGACGATATATTTATAGCGATCAAAGGTATGGACTGTACTTTAGTTTACCTTTATCCATTACTATCCATTAAATTGACGTTACCTGAACAGGAGCACGATGTACTACATGTCAGGTGTACAAGTCTTAGCAGATCACCATCCGATCCAGAATTTGAAACCTAGATATCGCGATCGAGCGTGCAACATTCTCTCCACTGAGGAGCGATGTATGTGTGCCATTATTCAGTTTTATTTCAAGATTTCTTGCCACTAAAGAAAGAGTCGGTTTCTAGCATAGTTCCATTGGAGTTTCAGCAACATTAACAGGGTATGTATGTATATATATGTGCATATTTGTATGCTTTGTTTTATGTATGTATTCTCATTGTGTATACTTGCATATCTAGACATGCACATATATATTCAAGTGATAAACTTCGGAAGAGTTTCACAGTTTTTTACAGCTCCAGTGATGTCTTGAATTTGTAGTTTTCGGATCAGCTATCTGTTTTGTGATTATGAGAAGCCTCATTTCTCCAGATTTCATATTTAAGCAGCGTATTACATATCCGAGTACCCCAATAATTACAGGCATAAACCTGAACTTGTAATCTGGATAGAGTATCTATAGGTTCCTCAATAGTTCTGCATAAATATTTTCTTTTTCGCGGATCTTTAGCTTTGTATTAATATCCGCTGGGCAGCTGCCTTCCATAATTGTCCACAGTTTCTCTTCTTCATCCCAAATTACTATGTCAGGTCTATTGTGTTTACATTGAGGTTTTCACTGGGACATTCAACCAGTACACCTTATTTTATTACGAATGGCTATGGCTTCAACCAAACTGTAGTTTCTTATTTCTTTGTCCTCGGGGTTTTCCTTCCGGGGGATCTTCTTACAACATTAATTCTCATCGGAAGCATACATATGATTTCCGTCCACCAAATTCCCTTTAGTGAGCCTAGGGTTATACTAAAAAGAGCTTGCTAAACGTGCCACGTAGTGGGACTGAACATGAAACCGCATTATTGCACAGAGAGCTTCTTAACTAGACATAATTTTTCTCTGTTTATTAATGACGAGAGAATAGACGAATGAAATTTTTAAACGTTCTTTAAAGATTAACTTTATCACATAAAGGACAAAATTCTAAAAAAGAAGATAATTTAATTCTACACGATGATTTTACAATTACCCTGTGATGCATGTGTGTGTGTGTGTCTGTTTACTGTGTATGTGTATGTGCGTTTTCCTTGTGTGTGTGAGAGAGAGGGAAAGAGATTTGTGTGTCTCTGACAGAGTGTGTGTGTGTATATATAAGTGAGAAAGAGAGAGGGATTGCTTGAGGGTGTGTATATCTGTGTGTGTGCTTATGTGTGTTAAAGAAGGAGAAGGGGATAAAGAGAGGCACAGAGAGAAAGAGAGAGAGAGACTGAGAGAGATAGAGAGAGTGTATAAGTGTTTCAGTTGGGTGTGTGTGTATGTATGTGCGTGGGAGCGTGTTTGCTGTGTGTGTGTGCGTGAGAAAGAGAGTGGGGGAAAGAGATATGTGCGTTTGTGACAGAGTGTGTGCACGAGTAAGAAAGAGTGGGGCATTGCTTGAGTGTGCGTATATTTGTGTATATGTTATTATGTGTGTGTATGAGAGAGAACGTGATAAAGAGAGGCAGAGAGAGAAAGAGAGAGTGAAAGAGATAGAGAGGGAGTATAAGTGTTTCGGTTGGGTGAAAGGGAGGAAGAGAAACGAAAGACAGAAATTTGAATGATGGCAAGAAGGGGAAAATATAGAGGAAAATAGAGAGAAATATGAAATATATATATAGGGACAAACAGATAGATAGATAAATAGAGAGAGAGAGAGAGAGAGAAATAGAGAGAGGGAGAGAGAGAAAGAGTGTAGAGATTTCGTTAGAGAAAGTCTGAACAGGAGTTAACTCTTGACGTGAAACAATAGATCTAACGTCACAGTCGAAGTTAAATCTCGGCCAAAGAGATCAGCTTCTGTTTGAAACTAGAAAAGATGAAAAAGAAAAACATTACAAATTTCAAAACAATATAAATGAAAAAAAAAAAACCTCTCTCCCTCATCTTGTTACGTTTTTCCCGTATTGTCCTAATCGGCGATATTTCGTTGTTTTTGCTCATTTGTATTTTTGGTGGCGCGGGGATGTTTTTCTTTAATTTTATTTATTTTGCAAATCCACTAGATTAACAAAATACATCTTAGCCATGCAAATTTATCCATCCATCGATGCATTCATTAATCCAACTAGCCATCTAACTATCGCTCAATCTCTCTCCCTCTCTCAAATAGACACACCCACACAGACACACACAGACACACACACACACACACACACACACATTCTCCTCTCTCTCTCTCTCTCTCTCTCTCTGTATCTATCTATTTATCTATCTCTATCTCTAAATCTCTCTCCCTCAAACATACATTACTCATACACAGATATATATATATATATGCATATGACTTTATATATTATTATATATATATATAATATATATATATATATATATATATATATACATATATATATATATATATACATATATATATATATATGCATATATACATATAGATGTGTGTATATATATGTGTGTGTATACAGGCATACATACATGCACACACACATATACAGGTAATACATATATACATACACACACCCATATATACGTATGCATGTGTGCATATATGTACATATATGCAACCATATATCCAATTACACACACCCTTCCATCTCCAGCCATCTATCCCTTGTGGAGAGGTGGCACTGACGTGACATCTATGATCGTAATTTTCTTGAAAAGATACAACAAACAGGACACCACCACCACCACCACCACCACCATATCCACCATAACCACCACTACCACGAATACCATCTCGGTCACCACAACAACAATTATAAGAATGGCAAATATTAAGAATTTATTGTCAATCCCCCCAAAGCAGCGAAAAGCATGTTTGTCTTTCCAGGAGTCGTAGCTAAATGAAGTTAATGTTTCCTTTGCTGGATGACGGGGCAAAAAGAAATGGTGTTTGTTAATGTTAGGTACTGTAGCGAAACATGATTATTATAACTATTATTATTATTATTGAGTGTATGCTGACAAAGTGAAACTGGGGTAAAATATACGAAGCCCCGTATTTCCATCATAACTACACCTCTGATAAGGGTAGACACATGAATCACTACAATATATGCGCGACAGAGTGATCTCATATCAAGTTAAACGGTGAATCACCTTGCAGGTGGGGTCCGGTTAGGGCGGCGAGCTGGCCGAATCGTTAGCAGGCCGGGCCAAATGCTTAGCGGTATTTCGTCTGCCGCTACGTACTGAGTTCAAATTCCGCCGAAGTAGACTTTGCCTTTCATCCTTTCGGGGTCGATTAAATTAGTACCAGTTACGCACTGGAGTTGATGTAATCGACTTAATCCGTTTGTCTGTCTTTGTTTGTCCTCTCTGTGTTTAGCTCATTGTGGGCAGTAAAGAAATAGGTAATTCGTCTGCCGCTACGTTGTGAGTTCAAATTCCGCCGAGGTTGACTTTGCCTTTCATCTTTTCAGGGTCGATTAAATAAGTACCAGTTACGCACTGGGGGTCGATGTAATCGACTTAATCTGTTTGTCTGTCCTTGTTTGTCCTCTCTGTCTATAGCCCCTTGTGGGCAGTAAAAAAATAGGTGGGGGTCCAGTTAGAATTTTCTTTATGTCGAGTAGCCCATCCGACTCAAAAGGTCCCTGAATAAGGATTGTTTAAGGATGTTGAACAAAACACCCATGTTTCCA